>NW_028247526.1:0-134686 GCF_964263255.1 Lissotriton vulgaris | reverse complement strand
TACCAGCAGACTTCTCTCTGATTTCATGTATGGCTTTTTCTGCACTAGATAGGTCTTTGAAGAAAACCAGGGCTCTGCCACTTGATGAATCAAACAATGCCTTTTTCAAAGTTCCAAACTGACAAAAATGGTGAACTAAATATACAGGTGTGAAATTGGTCTTACTAAGACCATAAACAAAAATGCAGTTTGAAGAAAAACTATCCCCAAACTTTTCCTTGAGCATACTCCGGGAAAGGAAGTGTCCATTCAATTCACTAATGGCCTTATTAACACTGACTTTGTCTGTAAACTGCACAACACCATAGTTGTAAAGCCCGGGTAATTTTTGAACCTCAGTATAAAATATCTCCCCAAAACTATTGAAGCAACGCAAGAGGTCATTCTGAGAAACATTCTTACTCAAATTGCTAATATACAGTGTCCCTGATCCCTCCTCTGCAAAAAATCCACTATTTACATCAGCTGTGAACGATTAAATTTTTTTGTATGGCCACACAGTGACATAAATGTTCTTGTTAAAGAGAATTGTCCCTTGGGTTCCTGATAAAGCACTGTCACGATCCTTTGCAAACTTGTAAAACACCATGGCATTACGTTGCTCATTCTGTCCGCTGATCTGAATTGAAGTAATCTCTCCAAACTCTCCAAACAAGTCCTGAAGAGCTTGTTTAATGTTGTTTATTGAACAGTGTGGAGGGAACGGTTTAACTTTTAGAGAACGCTTGCGCTCCAGATTTGTTTTAAGTACTTTTCTTTTCCGTTTCCGTTTATTGTCTTTCAAGGGTATCAACAACCCAGATGTACCTGTTGTGTCTCTCCTGCGGCTTGTCTCTGTGGGAGGGCGGCCTCTGCTCATTTCTGTGGGAGAGTGATGAGGGCTCCACCCTGCAGGAGCACTGTCTCGCTTGCGACTCTCCCCTGAGGGAGAGCAGTCTTGCTTGTGACTCATCCCTGCGGGAGAGCGGTCACACCTGTCACTCATCCCTGTGGGAGAGCGGTCACGCTTGCCACTCATCCCTGTGGGAGAGCGGTCGCGCTTGCGACTCTCCCCTGAGGAAGAGCAGTCTTGCTTGTGACTCATCCCTGCGGGAGAGCGGTCACACCTGTCACTCATCCCTGTGGGAGAGCGGTCGCGCTTGCCACTCATCCCTGTGGGAGAGCGGTCGCGCTTGCCACTCATCCCTGTGGGAGAGCGGTCGCGCTTGCCACTCATCCCTGTGGGAGAGCGGTCGCGCTTGCCACTCATCCCTGTGGGAGAGCGGTCGCGCTTGCCACTCATCCCTGTGGGAGAGCGGTCACACCTGCCACTCATCCCTGTGGGAGAGTGGTCGCGCTTGCCACTCATCCCTGTGGGAGAGCGGTCGCGCTTGCCACTCATCCCTGTGGGAGAGCGGTCGCGCTTGCCACTCATCCCTGTGGGAGAGCGGTCGCGCTTGCCACTCATCCCTGTGAGAGAGCGGTCGTGCTTGCCACTCATCCCTGTGGGAGAGCGGTCGCGCTTGCCACTCATCCCTGTGGGAGAGCGGTCGCGCTTGCCACTCATCTCTGCGGGAGAGCGGTCGCGCTTGCCACTCATCCCTGCAGGAGAGCGGTCGCGCTTGCCACTCATCCCTGCAGGTGAGCGGTCGCGCTTGCCACTCATCCCTGCGGGAGAATGGTCTCGGCTGTGTCTCATCCCTGTGGGAGAGCACTCTCTGCTGCGACTGGTGCCTGCTGGAGATTGGTTTCTGCTATGGCCCACACTCATGGGAGGGCATTCCCAACCCTGCCCTGGTCCTCCAGACTTGTATCCCTGGTTCTGGTTTTGGGATGAGATATACATCCTGTCCTGGTGCACCAGAGGCATCTGCAAACCCACCCCTGGGTCTATGTTATTGTGGCCCCCTGGCTGCGGTAGACCTAGCCCTGACTCACTGACACGCTGACGGCTGAGCTCCAGCTCGGTGTTGTACGGGGCACCCGTCTGCATGCCCATGCCCTGGCTGTAGGGTTCTCCTGGATGCTGAGGGCTCAGGGGGGCACCCGTCTGCATGCCCATGCCCTGGCTGTAGAGTCCTCCAGGATGCTGAGGGCCCCGGCCAGGCCCCAGTGCACTGCTGGGAATCCCACCCAGCTGGGGCCCCATCCCCGCGTGTCCACTGTAGACTCCACCATGATGTTTGGTCTCTGGGGCTCGGGGCCCGGGTCCCAGGGCCTGCTGAGGCCACCAGCCAGGCTCACTGCTGCTTGGGCCCCCGGGAGGCTGCAGGCCGGGCCCTCCGGAGTAAGGGCCCCCGGGGAGGTGCAGGCCCAGCCCCGGCCCTCTGCTGCCGGGTCCTCCGGGCTGCTGCAGGCCCAGCCTCGGCCCTCCGCCGAACGAGGCCCCCGCCTGGGGGGTGTACTGCCCCACGGCTGCTGCGGCCCCCGCACGGGGGCTTGTAGTAAGTAAGCTGGAGACCACAAGTGAACCGCAATTGGTTTATTGCAGGAGAGCAACAGGAAACATCCTCGACACAAGCTGGCCAAGCACAAACTGTCACCACCTAGAACACTAGGAGGAGGCAGAGCCATCCACATTCTGGAATGCATGACACAGGTAAGAATTACTGTACAGCATGGAAATAAAGGAAGGATAAATATACAACACATCTCCTCTCGTTGAAAAGAAAAGCAAACATGTCATGAAAAAGGAAACTTAACGCATAAAACAAGCATGTCATAAAAAGGAAACTTAACACAAAACTAAAGAAAGTTAGTCAAAGCAATTGAGCAATAAAGCTAGCAGTAGGCAAAGCAATTGATTAATAAAACTAAGCATTGAAAGGGACACACGTCACCCCGCTAAAAATTAAACTAATCACAACAGAAATCATTCAAGTATACTGGGGGTCTACGGCATCTTTGAGGCCTGGAAGCAGACAAAGAAGAGCTGTAATCCGAGACAACAGGACCAGAGCATCCCCCCCACCATCGCCCCTCACCAAAGTATGCACGGGAACGGGTGCAGCGGGAGTTGCAGCAGGAGCCTGAGAGGGAATAAACATGTACCCTGAAGAAGAAAGGTCCTGGGCAGGAATAGAGGAGGAAGGGAAGGACGAACAGGATACCGAGCCAGGAACAGCTTTCTGATAGAGGGCGACCCTCCTTAAATTCCACTTCTCCCCATTTGAAAGGACCACATAATGAGGCTAAACCATCTTTACAAGGAAGGGACCACGGAATTTTGACAAACCACCAGAAACGCGACCAGACTTCACCTTAACCAGGTCACCTTTAGCGAGTTTACTTGAAACAGCCTTAGAAGGCAGACCCACAAAACTCTTAGCGGAAGGATTAGGGACCCCTGGGACCCCTTTAGGCACCTTACCCACAGAGCACTTGTTGGAAGGACGAGAGGAAGAAGGAGGAAAGCAAACACCCTTACCCAAAACCGACTGGCAAACCAAATCCTTGAGCCAAGAAGGAATCAATTTGGTGCTAGGAACCCTACCCCTCATCATTTCAAAGGGAGACTTGAGCTGAGAGCCATGAAGGGTGGTACAATACGCATAAACCATTTCACGAACGAGGGAGGAGACAGAAGAACTGTTGGAGAGGGCCATCTGAACAGTACATTTCACCAATCTATTCAACCGTTCACAAAGACCATTCCCTTGGGGATTGTAAAGAGAAGTCCTGTGATGAGAAACTCCACAATCCGCCAAAAAGGCTTGCATGTCATGCGAAACCAACTGTGTGCCATTGTCAGTTATAATGACACTTGGGAAACCCTCCATGAAGAATACAGATTTCAGGTGTTTGATGGTGGTATCCGTGGTGATATCCTTTAGAAACTCCACGGACAACCATTTGGAATAGCAATCTACAATGACCACAGCAAACCTCTGCGAAGAAGGTAACTCCGCCATGGGACCAATGAAGTCTAAACAAATGGTATGCCACGGGACTTCAGGAAACTGCAACGCACCCATCTGGGACCCCACAGAGACCTTCAATCTCTTCTCACCTACCTTACAAGTATGACAGTCCTCAACCCAAGAAGAGACCATAGAGTCCATACCAAGCCACCAGAAGTTCAACTTGAGTCTTTGCTGCGTCAGGGTCTGGCCAAGGTGACCCTCATGCGCTAAAGAAATGAGTTTGGATCTCAAATCAACAGGAGGCACAAATTTATCGCCACGCATTATAACATTGTCATCACATACAGACAGATCATCAATGACCTTTAGGAAAGGGCGAACAGAAACATGAACACAACTCTCCCTGCGGGAACCCAGTTTTATCAACTGGATAACTTCTTGTAACACACTATCTCTAGACATAGCATCCACCCATTCAGACCGAGAAAAGGAGCTCTCATTTAGCAAGAGTACATCGTCAATCCAAGCAACATTCTCATCGAAACCCTCGAGGCTGAAGCCAACATCAGCACCAGACGGAACAGCTAACCTAGACAGACAGTCAGCCTGGAAATTTCGCCACCCAGAGATGTGGGAAATGTCAAAATGATATTCCTGGAGTTTTGAAGCTAACCTCGCCAACCTCGGAGAACCAAAGGCCCCCCCCCCAGGAGAAAAAATGCGGATAAGGGGTTTGTGATCAGTCTTCAGGTTGAACCGAATGCCCCATAGGTAAGGTCGAAAATGGTGAGCACCCCACGCAGCCGCCAAAGCCTCCTTCTCAATGACAGAATAGTTCTGTTCGCATTTAGAAAGAGTGCGTGAAGCAAAGGCAACCGGCCTCTCACCATCTTTATGGGACTGTAACAAGACGGCACCAAGACCATGAGCGCTGGCATCCACCAATAGAGTGGAAGACTTGGAGGTATCGAAAGGTGCCAGAACCTTAGCACTGCAGATAGCTTGCTTGATATCATTGAAACACATTTCCAGCTCGGGCCCCCAAATGAATTTGCAACCCTTTTTTAACAAAGCCCTCAGAGGCAAGGTCTTCTCCGAGAACCTCTCCACAAACTTGGAGTAGTATTCGATTAACCCCATGAATGATCACAATTGGTCCTTATCAGAGGGGCAAGGAGCTAGACGTATTGCGTCAAGAAGGTTCCAATTTGGCTTAACTCCGTTGACCGAGATTTCATGTCCTAAGTATTCAATGTTCTGGACAAGAAAAGAGCACTTCTCCCTACGCAAAGTAAGGCCAGTGTCCCAGATTCTATGCAAAACATTTTTCAGAACATGATTTTGATCGGCCACTGAGTCTCCAAAAACCAAGATGTCATCTTGGAAGAACACTACGTTCTTTAGCCCCTTGAAGATTTCGCTAACCAACCTTTGGAAGACACTCGCTGCCGATATCAATCCAAGGGGAAGATGAGTAAATTGGAAAATCCCCTCCGGAGTGATAAAGGCGGTAAGGTGCTTCGAGGACTCGTGGAGCTTGACCTGATGGTAGGCACTCTTCAGGTCGAGCTTAGAGAAGTATCTAGCCCCCTGAAGAGTGGACACCATCTCGGCAATATTAGGTAAAGGGAAGGTGTCTGCAACAACACACTTGTTTAGGGCCCTGAGGTCCACACAGAACCTCAATTTTCCGTCTGATTTTTTAGAAATCACAACGGGCGAAACCCATGCCGATGCTTCTGTTGGTTCTATTACTCCAGATTGAAGCATCTCCTCAATAAGGAGTTTCACCTCATTGCGAATAGAAATGGGAATCCTCCTTACACGATGTTGCACAGGCAAACTATCCTTCTTCAACTTAATTAGATGAGCATACCCACGAAGCTCGCCCAACTCCTCCCTGAACACAGACCCAAATTCAGAAAGAATACACTCAATAGAGTCATCATCTACTACCATCATTTGATTCTTTGCCCTAGGGTTGATGACTATGTAGAGATCATATTGATGCACCCAACCAAGGATGGGAGGGTGATCAATGGAAACATATACTTTCCCAAATATAGACCTCTTCTCAAAAACAATCTCAGACTCGAAGAAACCAAGGATTTCAATCTTCTGGCCATTAAAACCCTTTGGAGAGATATCACTCTCATGTAAGTTCACCCCCTCCCAAAAGGTGTCAAAAGTAGCCTTAGGGATGATGGTATGACGAGAACCTGTGTCAACCATCAACGACACCTCATGGGAGTCAATCTTGAAAATGGCCTTAGGTCTGTTTTGCCTTGGATCATCACAGATGACATCCACATCGTCAATGACAAGGAGTCTTTCGGGTTCTGCTACGGTGTCATCACTATAGTCATCGACAGTGGCTACTCTCTGTCTAGCTTTGGCTTTGCACATTTTAGAGAAATGTCCTACTTTGCCGCACTTCAAACACTCCTTGTTTGCAGCAAAACAAAATCTTGCGTCAGATGAATGGCTACTACTGCCACACCTATTGCAAAATTTACTCGTGAAGGATTTTTTTGCAGGAGGTCTGGGTCTGTTTTTTACCACGGCAACATTGTCTCCACAGCAATGTTCACACTCCGCAACACTACCTTTGTCAGAAACAACAGAGACCTCTTGTTGAGGACACGACTTGTGGGAGTCTAGAACCTTCATGCATTTGCTGGATTCCTCAATAACTTTTGCCAGGTCAATTGCATCTTTCAAGGACGGGTTCTTGGCAGCCCATAACCTCTCTTGAATTTTCTTGCTTGAACACTGGACAATTAATTGGTCTCTTATAAGTTCGTCGTTCATAGCACCGAACTTACACTTTATGGATAACTCTCTAAGTCGAGCCACAAAGTCGTCTATTGTCTCAGAGTCTTTTTGACGTTGGGTATAAAATTTATAGCGGTTCATAACCAAATTCTCCTCCTTAGCGAATCTGATCTCCAAACGTGCAACCACTTCTTTAAACTCGTCAGGCATGTCCTGGCCATTAGCTCTTAATACAATCGGTAAAAATCTGAAAACCCTCTGTCCCTCCTTGCCAAGAGTGCTCAAAAGGATAGCCTTTTTCCTTTTGGCTGAAAATTCCTGTCCATCTAGGGCCTCGAGGTAGTTGTCAAACATTACATACCAGTCCTCCCAAGGTATCTCAGGAACCCCAGGCTCAGGTAAGAATAGAGGAGGCAAAGTAACTACAAACTGTTGTGCCATGTCCAAAGTAAAATAAACTCAATAAAATGGAAGAAAAATTGCACAACCAGGTAAGGTTGTAATTACTGTAGGATCATACCTCTGTTCCTTGAGAATCTGGCAAATGTCCGAATCACGATGTTTTGAAGCTGTGACAGGATGAGGGAATGAGCAAGGGTTTGTCCGATGTAAAATCGTGTTAAAAACGACTTAAAATGGCCGCCGCCGAAACTCGATCGAAATCGAGGCTTGGCAAGCAAACAACAAGAGCTAAAATGGCCGCCACCAGGACAAGGACGAAAACGAGGCTTGGAATCAAACCTATTGAGGCTTGGAACGCAAGTGGATGAAGCGTCGTCAGAGCTGGCCGATGAAGCGTCGTCTCCCAGGCAACAACACTAAGACGATGACGTCAGAGCCAACACTCAAGCCGTTGCTGAAGGCTTATGAGTGCGCTCGCGCAAGAGCAACAGTACTTACAATTTCATCACAGGGGCATCTTTAGGCAGAATGGAGACACACCAAGTAGAAATTGACGAAATCCACACGCAACAGGTTCGTTTCTCTCGAGGATGCTACGCTGCACACTGCTCACAGGAACGATGTCAGGAACGAGTCAGGCATCGGCTGGAGGTCTTCAGAAGGTACTGGCCAGCATTAAAAACGTCGCCAAAATTGTAGTAAGTAAGCTGGAGACCACAAGTGAACCACAATTGGTTTATTGCAGGAGAGCAACAGGAAACATCCTCGACACAAGCTGGCCAGGCACAAACTGTCACCACCTAGAACACTAGGAGGAGGCAGAGCCATCCACATTCTGGAATCCATGACACAGGTAAGAATTACTGTACAGCATGGAAATAAAGGAAGGATAAATATACAACAGGGCTCCCGGGGCTCTCCCTCCTCCCCGAGCAGGACCGGCAAAGAACTCCATGTCCGTGCAGCGGCCTCACCGGCCTCACCGGCGGCGCCGGTACCGAGCTCCAACGGAAAGAGAAACAGACGCAGGACTACGCGGCGCCCTGACGTGGAGGGGAGTCCGTCTTTGATGTCTACTGGCGTTTGGGCTCTAGAGTCCGTCTTCAGTGTCTATCGGCTCTTCATTGGAGTCTATCGTCCGTCTTCTGTGTCTATTGACTCTTCAAAGGGTCTAATATCCGTCTTCTGTGTCTACCGGCTCTTCATTGGATTCTATAGTCCGTCTTCAGTGTCTAGCTCTGTCGTCCATATCTGATGGCGCTTCGTGGATTAAAAATAAAACAAGCACTGGCAAGGCCAATAGGTCTCTGCCATAGCTGCCGAGAGGTTTCAGATAGCCATGTGACATTTTTCATAATTTTTGTGTAATTATGAGTGACATTTCAATGACCATGAGTGACACTGTCTCTCGAGCAAAACAACACTGAAGATGAGGGAAATATAAAAATATCAGAATTTAACGCACTTGAACAACGAGAAAAAAAGATGATTTTAAAGCTGCTGCAAAGCACCTGATATTGAAGGGCACTAATCTAGTGGCATTGCAATCTGGTTGTACTGTTAAACTGGGCTGGATGGCCCCGTGCTGGAGAGATCGTTGCTTTATTCGGCGCACAGCGCCCATGGCACCATACTCACGCAAATTGCATGCAGAGCTAGCACAGCACCCTCCCCCACACCCCGCTTCACTAGCTGGGGAGGACGATGTGTACCTGCATGGGACTGCAAGTCCCAGGGAGCTCTGCCACCAATTGCCTGCACCTGTGACTGCCTGTGGGAGGCTACTTTACTGTTCGCGCACGCCGGGCGAAGCCCGGGCCACGGGCAGGCCCGTTTGAGCCTGTTAGAGAACGGGCCCCCTCTCTAAATTCACCAACACCGCAAGGTTAGTCCTCTACAATTCATTGCCCGTTCATCCCGAAGGTGTTACTAACCAGGAAGCCCGCTTTATTTTTACATCTCATCCAAAGATGAATATGCGAGAGGGAAAGGGGAGAAACGTGCTACCCAGCGGAAGTGTGGTGGGGACATTGGACCAATTTTTAATTAGAGATAGAACTGACTGAGCGTCCCTTATCACTCGATCCCCTCCAGTCTAAACGATCATCTTTGGGTGGTCTGATTCATGCTCGTACCCCCAACCGTTACCTGCCTACATATATTGACTCCTATGATAAGGAAGGCGATATCGGACAGTCTTCAAGTGGGCCATTGGAAACACTCACCACACTGGAAGCTCATATCATCCCCCCATCCGCTGAGTCGTTGCAAGAGGGCGCAGCAAGCAGTCCAATTCCACGCATCTCAACGAGGTCTGCGCCTCATTCCAAAAACAAAACCCTTGAACCAATCCCAGAGCCCCCACCCAAGAGGAAGCGGGGAGGGGGCCCTCAGAGGCTATGTCTAACTTTCGTACTGTTGAGGGTTTATTGGCCCAAACTAACCAGACTCCTGTAACTCCATCTAATAAATTGAATACCACAGTAGTAGCAAATCTTATACCTCCCAAACCTCCAGCAATCAGGCCACTACTACTACCTTCTAGGAGAAATGGCGCAGCAGCTACCAGTTCTGATGCTGGTATAGTTGCTTCGGTGGAAAAGTGGATGAGCCAGGGAATATGAATATGTCTAGCGAATTTGCCCAGTCTATCCTGAGCACCGGGGGGGAGGAAAGTAGAACTTGCACAAGGCCATTAGGTGACACTGCACTAATGCCTACTATTCATGCTTTAGTAAATCAAGCCAGCTCTGCACCAGGGACATATGGCTGAGAACCCCCCTCGATGCATGCGAGATTGGTCCATAGCTCAGCCTCAGATGGCCCCCGGGCCTTACACCTACCTCCGGCTGCCGCTCCTTTGGTGGTGGTCTTGAGGAACGTCCCAGTTTTGCAGGACGGACAGATCGAATCCACTGAACAGCTAATGGCTAAAACCATGCACTGGCTTACTTCACGATTGAAGAATGTTGGGGTCATACTCCAGCTGACCGTCCCGGCGGCACCGCCACCCTCTTGGCTCTTCCCGCGGGCTTCAACAAGCTGCAGTGAAACACCGGATGTATACGCAGGGAAGCCGGCAACTTCAATTTGTAAGCCACAGATCCGACCGGACAAATCACCTCAAAAGACCCAATGAACCTAGGATGAAAGATGCTACGGTAGCGGAAGCGGATGTTCCTGGTGGACAACTGTGAGAAGTTGGCCTGATATATGATGCTCACTAGTTCTAGTGATCACCTTGTATCAGTCCAAACAACCCTTATGGTGATTGGTTGTAAGTCAACCTTACAGACCACCTATCCTAATGGTAGCATGGACAAAGCAGTCTTAGGCTAAACTCTTTTGGCATGTGAAGCTGCTAGAGCGCGCAGTTTTCCCCAGGTCACCCGAGTTACCAATTCTTTACACGCACTGGGCCCTTGGCGTGAAGAACTTTCTATCATCACACTAATTTTGTTTGGGTGAAACTGGGTGAGGATTTCTCCTCCTGCACGCTGCTAAGAGTAATCAAGTTTGGATTTACCTCTGCTTACCATGCACCCGACTTACCACAGGCACAATTCTTTGACGGACCTGGAGCTATCAGGGAAAAAGTGGACAGGCCTAACATCCAATACACTTTATAATCAGTAAAATACTTTCCACAATTTTGTATAATGACCACAGACACCTGATTAAGTTCGAAATTTTATATAGGAATTCAAAGGGAAGAAGCCCAGATAATAAGCGATACACAGAATAGTATATCAAACATCAAAATCAACACCAATATGTAACTTTGCATCAAAATTAAGACCATTAGGATATATGGGAAACTACAGGAAGAAGTTTTTAGAACAAAACTATTTACTGCAACTTTATACTAGAACATAGGAATGGGATGAGACCTAGAACATGTACTTAACCTAAGTGATTAAGCTATTCTTGCTACTTTCACTGCAATCCACTAAAGGAAAGGGAAAAACGGGAACATGCTATAAATCAATAAACTTCTAAAGGAGAGGGGAGAGAAGGGACCAACTAAAATCAGACACATATAATTGAATATTTCAATGGCAATAGAGCAATATCACAGGTAAGAACGATTTAATAGATCAGACAAAAGAGGGTGGGAGAAATGAGAGAGATAGAGATACGCAAACCCACAATCAATAATTACCTAGTTCAGATTGAAGACCAACCCTGGCCACGGGTCAGTTGGGAAGACGGGGACAGGGA
The DNA here is from genome assembly GCF_964263255.1 of Lissotriton vulgaris. Classification (NCBI taxonomy): domain Eukaryota; kingdom Metazoa; phylum Chordata; class Amphibia; order Caudata; family Salamandridae; genus Lissotriton; species Lissotriton vulgaris. Next base: position 123,446 of record NW_028247526.1, on the reverse strand, counting down.
CCCTCAGAAAAGGAATGCCAGAATGCGAGCAGGTACAGCTCACGGACAGTAAGGACAGGATACCCCTCAGGTTCAGGTCAAGGACTGGGCTTCCCAGGGTACGACCAACACCCACAGCTTCGGACAGCAACGCCTGCGTTACCCCCTCCTGCAAGTAATCCGCCAGAAACCCCGATTGGATTTCGAATTCCCCAGCAAAGTGCTTCGCCAGCACTTAGGATTTTCCACCCCTTGGGAGATTGTGGAAAGTATGGACAAAGTGCTCCGCAGCACTTTCAGGACTGAGCACCTATTGAGATCGTAGGGTCAGTGACAGGTCTGCTACTCGGACAAGTCGGACAATTTTCCTAAGCTAAACTAGGGTAATTATACGGTTTTGGGGACCCTTAGACCACCCACTAATGTTGCAAGTGACAGTTTCCCATATTGTGATTGGTCAGGAGAGGTGGTGCGATCATTACCACCTCCTAGAATTCAACGTTCCCATCATAATTATTCAATTTTTCATACCCGCCCCCCTGGTTCACGTTCCCATGCATGGAATACAACAGTACAGGACAGTTCACAATAGGTAGCAACAGTATTGCTTTTTCCAAGGTAAGACTCCGTATTCCCAGCGAGGTTCCCAGGCGCATTGTGCTTCAGGAGCCAGCTGGCTAGATTTAGCTTCTGCGCGGTTGGAACTTTCTCCGGTCATGTGACGGTGCCCAGCAGAGCTTCAAGTATGGCTCCGCTCATGATTGCCCCAGCCCACAAAGACGCGGTACATGAAAAGTAAGCGAAAACAAATTAAAATCATACATAAAAATGATCGCACTGTATACCAAGATAAAAGATAACCAACCCTTACTTTTACAATGACTATAGCATTAAGGATTAGTGCGAAAAGAACAGATAGGCTAAAGCAGCAGTAGCAAGCAGAGAGCGTGGTGAGAGACAAGCGGCCATATTTAGCATCAATGTGCATGAGCACAGAATCCCTCCAGAATGCGAGTGCGTCACATCACATGTGTATGACCGACGCATGCGCAGACTGAATTTCGGCAAAGCAGCCATTTTCAGTGCAAGCTTCGTTTTAGTATGGAAAAAACAAACAAGCAAGCATCCCGGGGACACCCGCGTGTAGGAAAAACACTTTATAAATGACGAACAATGGTGTTAATATTATTATGCAGTTTAGACAAGGGTTTTGCATACGAGCAAGGCGCTATACGTGCGAATCCTTGCTCCATCAATCCCCTCTTTGATGATATTTACTATCATCACTACATGAAGGAAACAGATGTCAACTTTTCTCATTCATTCACATCGTCCATTTCGATTTCAATAAACTTATTGTTTAGTTTTCTTTCAGCTTCCCTATGAGAGTGGTGATTTTTCGCCTTTTTGTAAATTGCACTCTTTAGCTCCTCTAATTCTAATTCATCAATGTTTCTTTTCACCCCCCTCGGATTTACTGTATATTTCTTTTTGCACTTTTGACATTTGCAGCAGATAAAAATGATCAATACAATCACACCTATTATAACTATTGGCATCAGTATTTTCCACAAAATATTCCTACCTAAGTTAGTAAACCAACTACCTATAGAGGAGAGACCTCCAGTCAGTCTCGTCCAGGCACTGTCAACCTCCAATGGTTTGAGTTCCCTTTCCAAATTAGTTATGTTCTTCACATATTGTTTTAATTCGATACTTTTATCAGGAATGTAGGTGCAACAATGTTGCGCTCTCAGCATTCTACAGACTCCGCCCTCTTTTGCTAATAGGGTGTCAAGGGCAAGACGGTTTTGTAAAACCATTGATCTGATCGCAACCATTTCAGTATTGACCAGCAGGAAACCAGCAGCAGTGTCCGTTGATAACCGGTCCACTACTGTAGACAATTTGCAGATTCTATGGGTGTTCAGAACTACCCCCATTCCAGGTATCAGTGCACTAAAAATATCACCTACAATTTCGCCTACACTTTCGCGTCTACTACGCACTAAGCCATTAGTTTCATCATCGCTTCCAGCTGCATTGTTCACATGGTATATTTTCGGGAAAACAATGCCAAAGTAGCAGCTTCCATACCAGTGATCCGGCAATTTGAAATAAGCCTTGTTCCCACATATATAATATATTCCGGGAAACACAGGTTCTGACCCATTTTTGAAACCCCAACCTCCAATTACCTTATAATTATGTTCACACTCGCTGGAACCGATGAATACATTGTTATAGTACTCTGTCTTTTCCCTATGGATACAAAGTTTCCCCTTTCTTTCAAAATCCAGCAACAAGGCAGGACTGGCTTCGCCTTCTGAGGTGTTATCCATGTGCTCAGCCCACCTAGGGATTCTATCCTTCTCGTCATTTGCCTTCTTCTGAAACTTTTCTCTCCTTCTGTCTGCCATCTTTATAAACATCTTTTCCTGCTCTTGCAGAGAACAGGTCAGGTTAGATTGTCTTGCCTCATCTAAATCTATGTTACCTATAGTCAGAAAGTATTCTCCCATATAACGGGTCACGTCACTTGTAGTATGTACACGGTTCAAGTGTCCTCTAATAGGAAGTTCAGAAAATACTACGTCATCATTTGAATAATAGTACTGCAAGGTGCTTCTATAGAACAAGCTAGCTAATATACTACAGGAGATTCCATAGGTCAAAGGTAGATGGTGGTATGTCACGCCTTCAGCCACTGAAGTTGGCAGCTTCATGCAGACATAACAGTCCTCTATTTCCATGGCTTCTACATAATGCACTAACAAGTTAGCAAAAACATTTAAATGCGTCCTGTTCTTCATTTTGTGAAAATGTAGTCCATCCTCATCTGGTGCTTCTAAATTAGGTCGTGTGTGTGTCAGTCCTACTCTTTTGTCGCGTCTTTCTAGTCTTCGTGGTGTTTCTGCAGTCTGTACAACCCCTACATCTACTGCTTCGGGTTCAGTAGGGGACAAGTTTGGATCTCTACTTATCATAAAAGGTAGAAAAACTGTTAGTCCTATCCACATTACTATTAGCATAGCTACACTACACAAGCATATCTTACAACAGGTTTTGAGACACCCACACCGGGATCTCCCAGAGACATTCGGATCAGACATTTTTAGCTTACAGGTGGCTTTGGCTACCCCTCTTCGTTTCTTTGCACCAAAGGCTCACTTCGGGGCTCTCTCAAGGAGGGTCGTCGTCCGAACTCCGACCAGCAATGGACTCGTTGTCACTGTTGCCACTGTAGTGTGGCTCGTCAATCTCTTCCAACACAAAGTACGTCCACTCAGGGCTCCGATACAGTCGGTTCTGTTTCTTTATTCTGTCGCTCTTTCTCAGCGATTTGCCTTGGGCTGCATTCCTTTCACTTTGAGCCCTTTTTCGGTCTTTATCGTTTTCTTCGACTGTCTTTAGTCTGAGCCTTAGTCTCTTGACGTATCGGGGTGCACTTCTTCCTCCGTGCCTCCCAGTGGTTGAGGAGACTTCGCCTTCTTCGTGCACTCTTTTCACTTTTTGTTGTGGCACTTCTGATTTTCTGCCTGTCTGACTAGTTCCAGGTCTTTCGTCTATTTCTTCTGCCTGGTCGCTAATCTGTCCCTGCTCAGATTCAAATCGCACTTTCTTTTTATTTCTGGTTACTGTTGTTTCCGTTGTCTGAGCACTTTGATCTAGTTCTATCTGTTCCTGTTCATGCTCTTCGATCTCTTCGCTTTCTTCTGCATGAACGTCAGCTCTAATTTCTAACTGTCCCTTTCTCGGCTCCCGAGTTTCAGGAGGAGCCTCGAGGTCTTGATCTGCCCCTACTTGACCTATGTCCTGATCAGGTTCGTTGTGGCTTTCGTTGACCTGACCTTCTTCTTCTATTTCTGACTCACCTGGACTATCCCACTCTCTGTCTAAGTAGGAATATTTCCTGGTTCGTATTGGATCATGAACTGGTTCGTCGGCGGGATACCATTCAACGTCTCGACTTGTGCTCGGCAGTTCGATGTCAGCTAGCTCTGGACTTTCTTCCTCGGAAGTCTCTTCAGCTGTGCTGCCTTCAGCTCCAGTCGCGTTTTCTCCAGATACCCGCTTTGTGTGGCTGGCGTGGATCCACTTCGGTACACCAGCGCACTTCACAGCAGTGGTAGTGACGAGGATCACTTGTCGTCGCTTTCCCCACCTTGGCTTCAGGCAGCTGCTCCGGGTGTGTTTCTTTAACACCACCCAGTCTCCTGGCTGCAGGTTGTGTGCTGGAGTCTTTGGCCACTCGTCTTCTGCCTCTCCAATCTGCTGAGAGAGAGAACGCACTTGGTCACCCAGCTGCTTGCAGTATTCTAGCACCATATCATCAGAAATGCTTAGCAGTTTGTTTCCGGGTACCCATGCCTGGCGCATCACTCTTCCCATCAACACTTCATGGGGACTTAGGCCAGTCTTTCGATTCGGGATACTTCTCAAACTCATCAGCACCAGGGGTAAAGCTTCTATCCAGTTCATTTTTGTGGAATCACACATTTTTCCCAGTCTGGACTTCAGAGTGCCATTTATTTGTTCCACTACCCCAGAAGCCTCTGGGTGGTAGGCACAGTGCAATCTTTGCTTCATTTTGAATGCTTTACAGAGTTCCAATAGGACATCGTTGGCAAAATGCCCACCTTGGTCCGTTTCGATTGTCTCTGGGATCCCATACCTAGGTATCAACTCCCTGAGCAATAATTTGGCTGTGGTGAGAGCGTCATTTTTCTTAGCTGGATATGCTTCCACCCACCTAGAGAATAGACAAACTATGACTAAAACATATCTATATCCTTTGCATCTGGGCATGGTTATGAAGTCTGCCTGTATTCTAACGAAGGGACCTACTGCCTTTCCAATAGTACTCTGTTTCACTACAGTCTTCTTTCCTGCATTGAATTGCTGACACACTAGGCACCTCTGGCAAAGCCTTTCCGCCTGGTCCCTGAACTTTGAATTACAGAACACTTGTTCAAACACCCGACACATCGCGTCTCTTCCCATATGTGTTGGCTCATGTATCATTCTGACCATGGGGTCGATCAAGCTATCAGGCAGTACAGGCACCCCAGCCGGATTTACCACCACACCATCTTCTCGCAATTCGCATTCCTTTGCGGCCCACCTGCCTTTTTCTTGCCTGTCTGTGGCTTGTTGTATCTCTTTTAATTCTTCCCACGTTGACACATTATCAAACAACATAAGTTGGCAGCTGGTTCCATCCCACAGGGCAATTTGTAGGGACATCTGGTGTCGGGCACAAAACTGTGCAATTTGGTCAGCGTACCTATTACCGGCAGTCACATCATCATTTCCAGATCTGTGAGCCGCACACTTGACCACAGCCAATTCTTTGGGTAATTGGATAGCTTCCAGTAAGTCATGCACTACTTTCCCATTTCGGATAGGTGTGCCAGAGGAAGTCATGAATTCTCTTTGTAACCACAATTGGCCGAAGTCATGAACAACCCCGAAACAGTACTGACTGTCTGTGTAAACAGTAATTCTTTTGTTTTTTCCCCTCTTGCATGCTCGAGTTAACGCGATGAGCTCTGCCACTTGTGCCGATTTCACCTCGCGCATGTAAGATGCCTCGACGACTCCCGTCAGTGTAACCACAGCATAGGCAGCACTCAGACTCCCACTCTCATGTCTCAAACACGAGCCATCCACAAACATTGTTTTATCCCCGTCACGTAGTGCTATTTCACGAATGTCAGGACGGGGCTTGGTGCTATATTCAGTCAGATCGATGCAATTATGTTCCCCGTCCTCATCAGATTCTGCATCCAGAGGGACAGGTAACAGTGTCGCAGGATTTAGGACATTGCACCGGGAAATAGTTACATTTTCAGCACCAATCAAAATTCTCTCATACTTAGTCAGCCGACTAGGTGTGAGGTACTGGGTCTTAGTTCTAGTCAGTAGGATGACAACAGAATGAGGAACATAGACAGTGACGGAATGTCCCATGACAATGCTCTCACTCTGTTCCAGACTGACGCAAGTAGCAGCAACGGCTTTTAAGCAGCCAGGCAGTCCAGCAGCCACTGGATCTAGGGTGGCCGAAAAGTAGGCGACTGGTCTTCTGACTGATCCGTGCTCCTGGGTCAGGACTGAAAGAGCACAATTTTCTCTGGTGTCACAGAACAGTTCAAAGGGTTTATTGTACTCAGGCATACCCAATGCAGGTGCGGTACATAGACAGTTTCTCAAAGTTACCCAAGCATTCATGCTTTCACTGTCCCAGTGGACGGGGTCTTCCACTCCTTTCTTTGTCATATTTATCAGGGGTCGGGCTAGAGCCGCAAATCCTACAATCCATTGTCTGCAGTAACCCACAACCCCCAAGAACATTCTCACCTCTTTCTGTGTTCTGGGCAGTTCCATTGCTTTAATTATTTTGATCCTTTCGGTAGTGACCTTCCTTATTCCTTTTTCTATCTGGTGCCCCAGATATTTCACTGAGTTTTTACAGAATTGTAACTTGTCAGGCGACACTTTATGTCCCCCTTTTCCTAGGTGATTCAGCAAGGCAATTGTGTCAGTGACACAGTCAGACTGGGTTTTAGATGCCACTAACAGGTCATCTATGTACTGCACCAAAACGGACTCTCTTGGCAGTACTAGGGACTCAAGGCACTTTTTCAGTATCTGGTTGAAAATCGATGGACTTTCGGTGTACCCCTGGGGGACACGATTCCAGACATAGATATGACTGTCAAATTCAAAACTGAAAAGGAATTTGCTTTCTGGATGCAATGGGATGGAAAAGAATGCGTGGCACAGATCGATGACAGTGAACCATTCTGCGTTCCAGGGAATCTGGTAGAGTATCACTGCAGGGTTGGGTACAATAGGACAGCAAGGCACAACAATTTGGTTTACCTTGCGCAAATCTTGCACCACTCGGTACTTCCCACTAGGCTTTTTGATCCCAATGATAGGCGAATTACAGGGGCTGCTCAACACTTCTTCTATTATTTCTGCTTCTAGCAGCCTCGTGATTTCAGTCGCTACTCCTGCCTTCACTTCTGCACTCATTTTGTACTGTCTGGTTTTGGGGTATACAGCATTTGTTTTTATTGCTATTTTAACTGGGTCCACATTTGCCATCAGGCCTACATCTTTTCCCGTGAAATCCCACACTTCTGGTACTACTCTTAGCTGGAGTTCCTCAGGTAAATCCTCAATTGTCAAAGGCTTGATATCAGCATCTTGTCGGACTAACATCAGTTTGTACAGGCCATCTTCATCGGGGGTCTGAATTTCAACGCCATTTGGTGTGCAGAAAATGGTACAACGCATCTTGCACAACAAATCACGTCCTAGTAGGTTTACAGGACTGGAATCACAGACCACAAATCTGTGCATTTCCTTGAAATTTCCTATGGAAATCTCCATTGGTTCAGTTACAGGGGTACTTATTATCTGATTTGAGACGCCCACTACTTGGATTGCTTCTCCCGAGAGGGGTAGGTTAGGAACATCCACTGTTCTTACAGTAGATCTGGTAGCACCAGTGTCCAATAGAAAGGTGACGTCTTTTCCCTCTACCTTTCCTTCAATGTATGGTCCAGTCTGGTCTACCGGTAAGGAGGCGCCAAGTACGCACTCCTCATCCTCCCCTCTCAGGCCCCGTCAATCTTGATCTTCAAAAAGGAAGGTATCATTTAGCAAGTACTGTGGAATGACTGCATTTCTTTCACTCTCAACCTCCCATACTTCCGCCCTCTCATTCTGCTGACCCTGACTCTTAAAATTCTGTCTAGGAGCGCGAGGTACTGGAGGTAATTTTACCTGTTGCTGGGTTTTTCTTGTCCCCTCTTTCGGCACCTGTGGATTTAAACCATTTACAGGGGCATTACCAGCCTGTAGGTGTGGACACTCGTCTCTCCAATGCCCCATCTGGCCGCACCCATGGCACGGAAACTTTTTCATGGCCTCTTCACGACTCATTTTAGGTCTGGGCTTTCCTCCCCCCCCCAGAATTGGTATTCGGAACATTATTATCAGAAGTCATTTTACTTAACTGTTTTTCTTGCTGTTCAGCTAATTTCACCTGTGCCCACATCACTTTCTCCTTGAGGGCTTTCTTTTTATTTTCAATTTCATCTTCGCAGTATTTTGCATATTTCAGGACATCATCTATGGGCTTTCCCTGCCAACTGATTTTGTTATCTCGAATCCATTGTGATATTTCAGGCCTCAATCCTAGCACAAATCTGTAACTGAAATGGGTCATGTCTTTCATGTCTACATTATCAATACCACTGTAAGTTTTGAATACCTGTAGTAACCTTTCGTAAAATGAATGCACTGTCTCATCACGTTCTTGGGTTGTTCTATCTATTCGGGTCCAATCTGTCTCTTTGGCTGGCACTTTTTTCTTAAGATACTGTATGACCTGGTCATATTTCCTCATTACATCCGGTGAAGGGGCTCCCGTTTTCTCATCTCTGGGATATTCATCATTAGGCCAATCAATTTCTATCTTACATTCCGTCCACAGATCTACAGGGACCACAATATCGAAAAACCCATCCAGGTCTTTCAGCAGGCACTTCTGAACTTTTATGAAACGCTCTACCTGTCGGTACCAGTCAACTGGTTTCTCACGTAATTTCGGGAAGTCATTTGTAAATGACACAATGTCTTGTCTGGACCAAGGGACATGGACATACTTTCCTCCCGGGACCTCTCTCATGGGACACAATTTTTCTGTTGGGGTTACTTCCTTTAATACGAATTCTGAAGTTATCGACCCAGCCCTGCTGCCTTCCTTTTTCTTTGCCCACCTGGTTCTCCATTTCCCCACTTCGCCCCATTTCTGCAGGGTTTTCAACAATTCCTTTACTTGGATCTGTTTTCCCATCACATTCAGGCTTTCTAAATCTTTGTCTGAAAAGTCCACTCTGTAGGGTTTCTGAAGAATTTTGGAGCGACTAACATCAACTCCCATTTCTGTGGCGGCATCCATTATCCTTTCGTGGAGCACCCTAGCACTCCGGGTAAGATTTTTACTGATGAATAGTAACTCTTCCTCATTATACGAGCTCAGGCGCTCAACTCCCACGTTCCCAGCCATCATTTCTTCTATTTCTATTCTTAATTTATATATTTCCAATGCTTTAGGTTGAGGAGTGGTCTCCTTCTCTATCTCCTTTGTCCATCTGTCTAATTCTTCAGGGGAAACTAAAGAGGCGTTCCTAACTCCAGTTGTACTTTCAATCACCACCTCCTTTTGCCTGGGCTGACTTCTTGCCCCTACTATACTGGCCCTCGACTCCCTTATGGGCAGATCCATTAAACTTCCAGATTCACACTCACTTTCCTGATCCTCATCTATGAATACTTCTTTCCTCGGGGTCTGGAAGCTAGGAGTAGGCAGTATTGGGGTGATAACAGGAGGAAGGGGACTAGTCAAGTCATTTTTATACATTGGGATAGCAGGACCAATAGTTACCGGAATGGTCAAGGAATCAGGATGGGGATGCATCTGTGCAATGGTTCTGGCTAATTCCTCTCGCTGTTTAGTCAGGGCTTCTCTCTCTTTTTCCTGCAACCCCCTTTCAGCAGAATTGCCATGTAATACCTGGGGTACTAAGGATGGATAAATACTCGGGGCAGTCGGGGCAACCAATCGAGGGGGACTTTCCCCGAATGGCTGATAATTCGGGACTGTGGACTTAGGTCTGCAAAACCCATCCCTTCCACTATGTTTACTGCTTGTAGCTGTCCCGTCTGTATCACTTTCCCTCCTACTCCGGGGGTAATTGGTAACAGAATTTTGAGAATGCACCGAATCTGATTCTGCTACATAGGGAGGTGGATCCTTCATTAACAAGTCTTCCAGGTGTTCATCTTCTATATCCCCCATAGGTGCTAGGTGATGGGTCTTTTCTTTACTTTTTCCTCTTTTCTCCTCTAATACTCCCATCATGGGGAATAGCCCTTCAGTTAACATAGACTGCCTCCACTGTTTCATTTTCTGCTCTTTGGTTGGCGTTGGAAGTCTGGGATACCACTTACTCACTCCTTTATCCATTCGGGGTTTATCTCGCTCGGCAGCCTCAATCTCCCATTCCTCCAAAGCTTCGTACTGGGTCAACCTAGGTCTAGGGTGTAATTCATTCATGCGGGTCCTTAAGTTAAACAGGATCCGACCATTAAATGTACCTTCAACAGGGAATGCCAGGACTCCGTCATCTACAGTATACTTTGCCCAATTTTCTAGCCAGACACAAGTGTGATACCCTTTATCAAACAACATAAAAGAGGCAGGGGTATTTGGCGGGGGAATGAGTACACCTTCCCTCGTTCTAATGGGCTTGTCAGTTTTGAAAAAATTCTTTACTTTATCCGAGAATGACAATTTTCTCTTTATTCCATACATCATGTGCGGTCTACCTCGTATAAGCTGATCCTTATGAAATCCTAGGTACTTTGGATTCGGTATGAAGTCTGGATACCACATACAACTCTCCAGACTCGCTTCTAGCTCGGCTTGGTTAATTTTGTTTACTTTTCGTGCTTCCAATGCTAGCGCGACTTTTATTTCGCACCACCCAATCAGGTCAGAGAATACAACTACTGTTAACCAATGGGTGCGCGGCCTTTTCGCAAGACAGAGTCTCACGCTTCGGCACTCACCCCTCCTTTACAAATTCAGCTCCACTATCCACCCGCTGTCTTGACCAATACCAGCGCGGCACGGAGTGACGTCAGAGCAGCTCTCCGACTGACTCCCTCCTTCACAAGGTAACGGAAACTTTTTACTCTCTCTAAAGTGCGAGTGCAAGTTTTAATCAACAACACACAACGTTTGCCACTATGTCTGAGTGTTCTAAAGAGAGAAAAGACTTTTCTTTCGCTACTAGTAAACCACTTCTGTCTACTTTTCATTCACTCTGGATAGACTTCTTTGCCTGTCCCTCCACACTAGTAACATAGAACCCGTTATTCTTCTGACTCATCCACCTTGGTCGGGGATATGTACTGAGCCAGGATTTCACCAGCGAACTATTTTACTTACCAGACAAGCCTCGGAGACCCTACTACTCCTTCCGTATGCGACCCTTACTAGGTGATATCGCAATGAAAGTTTTATAATGGACTCGTAGCTATCATTCACTCCAGAAACAAAGGTCCTAATTAGTGCTTCCAGTTATCCTTAACCCTGCACTAATACCTCAAACTTAGTGACTTCAACAGCTAACCGGATTCTACTCACCGTTAGCTAAAATACTTCCCCGGGGATTCAGACTACACTGAACATTTACAAACAATTCTGGGTTAATTCAACATGCAGTATTTACAATTCTGGGTTAATTCAACATGCAGTATTTATAACAGCAAATGCAAATTCATGAAAATTTACATATAAAAACACATTTCAAAAATTTTGTAAAAATACAGTAACAATCAGCAGCACGTTTTTATATTCACGGTTTGTTTATGACTATCCTGTCTACCTAATCTAACTAGTCCAAACCATCCTCTGCTTGCCAGAAATTACTGCTAGAGCGCGCAGTTTTCCCCAGGTCACCCGAGTTACCAATTCTTTACACGCACTGGGCCCTTGGCGTGAAGAACTTTCTATCATCACACTAATTTTGTTTGGGTGAAACTGGGTGAGGATTTCTCCTCCTGCACGCTGCTAAGAGTAATCAAGTTTGGATTTACCTCTGCTTACCATGCACCCGACTTACCACAGGCACAATTCTTTGACGGACCTGGAGCTATCAGGGAAAAAGTAGACAGGCCTAACATCCAATACACTTTATAATCAGTAAAATACTTTCCACAATTTTGTATAATGACCACAGACACCTGATTAAGTTCGAAATTTTATATAGGAATTCAAAGGGAAGAAGCCCAGATAATAAGCGATACACAGAATAGTATATCAAACATCAAAATCAACACCAATATGTAACTTTGCATCAAAATTAAGACCATTAGGATATATGGGAAACTACAGGAAGAAGTTTTTAGAACAAAACTATTTACTGCAACTTTATACTAGAACATAGGAATGGGATGAGACCTAGAACATGTACTTAACCTAAGTGATTAAGCTATTCTTGCTACTTTCACTGCAATCCACTAAAGGAAAGGGAAAAACGGGAACATGCTATAAATCAATAAACTTCTAAAGGAGAGGGGAGAGAAGGGACCAACTAAAATCAGACACATATAATTGAATATTTCAATGGCAATAGAGCAATATCACAGGTAAGATCGATTTAATAGATCAGACAAAAGAAGGTGGGAGAAATGAGAGAGATAGAGATACGCAAACCCACAATCAATAATTACCTAGTTCAGATTGAAGACCAACCCTGGCCACGGGTCAGTTGGGAAGACGGGGACAGGGACCCTCAGAAAAGGAATGCCAGAATGCGAGCAGGTACAGCTCACGGACAGTAAGGACAGGATACCCCTCAGGTTCAGGTCAAGGACTGGGCTTCCCAGGGTACGACCAACACCCACAGCTTCGGACAGCAACGCCTGCGTTACCCCCTCCTGCAAGTAATCCGCCAGAAACCCCGATTGGATTTCGAATTCCCCAGGAAAGTGCTTCGCCAGCACTTAGGATTTTCCACCCCTTGGGAGATTGTGGAAAGTATGGACAAAGTGCTCCGCAGCACTTTCAGGACTGAGCACCTATTGAGATCGTAGGGTCAGTGACAGGTCTGCTACTCGGACAAGTCGGACAATTTTCCTAAGCTAAACTAGGGTAATTATACGGTTTTGGGGACCCTTAGACCACCCACTAATGTTGCAAGTGACAGTTTCCCATATTGTGATTGGTCAGGAGAGGTGGTGCGATCATTACCACCTAGAATTCAACGTTCCCATCATAATTATTCAATTTTTCATACCCGCCCCCCTGGTTCACGTTCCCATGCATGGAATACAACAGTACAGGACAGTTCACAATAGGTAGCAACAGTATTGCTTTTTCCAAGGTAAGACTCCGTATTCCCAGCGAGGTTCCCAGGCGCATTGTGCTTCAGGAGCCAGCTGGCTAGATTTAGCTTCTGCGCGGTTGGAACTTTCTCCGGTCATGTGACGGTGCCCAGCAGAGCTTCAAGTATGGCTCCGCTCATGATTGCCCCAGCCCACAAAGACGCGGTACATGAAAAGTAAGCGAAAACAAATTAAAATCATACATAAAAATGATCGCACTGTATACCAAGATAAAAGATAACCAACCCTTACTTTTACAATGACTATAGCATTAAGGATTAGTGCGAAAAGAACAGATAGGCTAAAGCAGCAGTAGCAAGCAGAGAGCGTGGTGAGAGACAAGCGGCCATATTTAGCATCAATGCGCATGAGCACAGAATCCCTCCAGAATGCGAGTGCGTCACATCACATGTGTATGACCGACGCATGCGCAGACTGAATTTCGGCAAAGCAGCCATTTTCAGTGCAAGCTTCGTTTTAGTATGGAAAAAACAAACAAGCAAGCATCCCGGGGACACCCGCGTGTAGGAAAAACACTTTATAAATGACGAACAATGGTGTTAATATTATTATGCAGTTTAGACAAGGGTTTTGCATACGAGCAAGGCGCTATACGTGCGAATCCTTGCTCCATCAAAGCCAGCTGTTTTACCACAATATAACCCCTTGAATACCAGATGAAAGGACACCACACAGGTTGTTATGAAAATAAACAGTATATTTATTAATAACAACACCTCTGAACTCTTTATGAGGTCAGAGGGCTAAGCACATGGCAATCTCTTAGAAAAAATACGTTAAGTTGCACAAAATCACAATGGTGCCCTAGGGGCACGACAAACCATATACTAAGTAAGTGGAATGTGAAAGTCAATAGAAGGAATGGAGCTGTCCAGAGGCTGTAGGATCGTTGGGACCACGCTACACTAACACTAGGTAAGTAATTGGAGGCCCACGGAACGCGTGTGCAGAGTGTGAACTCACACGCGAGATGCGTAACAACGTCTATGGACAGTACAGTTCAAGTTAAAGGTGAGTACGGACAATCCTGACTAGGTAGGACTAAAACGACTGTGGAACTGGACACTAGGACAGTTAAACTACCCTTGAGCACCGAAATGCTCTTGTTACCTCACCCACGGGCCGCGGGTGCACAGGTGTCAAAGTGCGTCGGGTTCTCTCGTTGAAGTCAATGGAGCCTGAAAGAAAAGATGCTGCAGGCGACCAGGAGGAAGATGTCCGGTGCAATCCAAGGGTGGATTGGTGAACAAGGAGACCTGAAAGCAGAGGGGACAATGTTCACAGTCACTAGCCAGTTACTGGAGTGGAACCAGGAAGGAACCAGATGTCGTCGTCGTGTTCAGGTGAAGAGTGGACGCTTGACTCTGCAGCCACGTGGACCAGGAGGTGTCTTCGACGACCAGGATGGAGGCACGAGCTGTCCCACACAGGCTCTCGCTGTTGATGGTGTTGGATCCGGAATCGGCGCCAACAGGCCTTGTCAAATTCAACCCAAGCAGTGAGTGGAGAAAGCGTCTGGTGCGGACTAGGTGAGTCCGGGGTGCCCCTCTTTTGGAAGGGAGCAAGGGCCAGTCTGGAGCAACCAGACCAGCAGCAAAGATTCAAAGGTTCGCTGTCTGGGAGGCCACTAGCCAGACGGCAAGTGACCAGACAACGCGTCGAGCAGCAACAAAGCAGAAGGGCCCCACGCAGATCTCGTGGATGCTGGAGGGCTGATCTTCGGTGCAGGAGCTACTCGGGGATTGGGCTTTTCAGTCCCCAAAGCACTTGGTCGAGTTTACCTCGAGAGTCGTGCTGAAAGTGAAGTGCAGTTTCTTCCAAGATGGCCGGTCCCACGTGTCTCGTCGCACCCACGGGTCTCAGCTTTGCTGCAGATGTGGGTTGAGGTCGGAGAGGTCTGGGAATCCGGGTCTCGTTGGGCTCTGAAGTCTGGATCCTGGTAGGAAAACGACAAAGGGAAGCCGCTGGACGCTTGATGGTGCCTGCTTGTGCAGGGTGTACACTCCTTGCCCACATGGGAGATTCTTCAGTCTTCTGTGGAGCAGAACGTCGAAGTCCAGAGTTTCTTCTTGTAGAATATGTTCAGGATAATCTGATTTGGAATGGGACCAGCTCCTACCTTTATCCTGCTAAAGGGGGCTGCACTACTGACTAGGTCCCTTCCCTGGGTGGGACCAGGAAGGGGGGTGGCTACACCCCCAATCCTTTGACCGGCTTCCCGCCAGAGCTGGGGCAGGGATGCCCCAGCAACTGGTTGGAACCGGTGTATGCACAGGGCACCTTGTGTGCCCCAGGCATGTCTCATTCCTTTCAAGCCTACCCTACCCAATACACAAAATCCTGTCTGGGGTGGTGCTAGCACCTCCCAAGGCAGGAAACCCTTTGTCCAAGCCGCCCTCGCTGGAAGGACTCCCAGCAGCAGGAGGTCAGACTTGTGTCTGTGGTGGCAGCATCCATTTTGTGATGCCAAGGCTTGAGTTAACTTTAACCGGGGTTCTCAGTTACATACATGTCGTGTCCCTCTAAAAGGGTGGAATGCTACCCCCGTTGCCAGAATTGGCGAGGGGGTAGTATTCCAATTCGTATGACACCTTATTCGATATGTTTTGATAATGTTATACCAGAGTTAGCATTTAACCGCAAGGATTATAATCCACTTAAGAGTATATGGTATAGCGTTATCATGGAACAGCTATAACGACTTGGTTCCGCAAGCTGCAAACGGGCTCAGCTCATGCCAGAGCACCATCTCACATAATTCCAAGCACTCTGCCTTCAGGATTGATAAGGCCTTCCATAGGAGTGACTGATAGGAATATATGTGTCCATTTTAGGTTTAGATATAGGGAACTATATCTAAAGCAAAGGGTGATTACACCACCTTGCCCCAGCTGTCATGCAGCCAGTTGTGTCTGTTGAGATGGCCAGCCAGAGGTGGCATAATACATGCTTCAGCCCCTGGTAGGCCCTGGGTACACCTATGACCTGGATACCTAAGGTACACTGTACAGGGACTGATAAGGTGACTCAGTATCTAATTAGATATGTACCTAGGGTACATGGAGTCCATTTTAACAGAGAGAGCAGGAAGCCTGGGTCCTGAATAGCAGGATCCCAGGCCAACTAAGTCAAAAACCAGCAAAACACCAGGCAAAAGGTTGGGGGTAACCATAGTCAGATATCCACCTTCCTACATAACCCCCCCCCCCCCAAACGAAAGGAGATAAGGCTATCCTTGACCAGGTAAGCCTATATTGCCTGAGTGGCCATATGAGGAGGTGCATGCACTGGCATGGTTACCCCCTATCTCATGGTCCACTAAGCAATCCCTCACCCTAAGGGTATCTGAGGGTCTCCACCATAGGGAATCTCTACCTGTGGTGTGTTTTGGTAAAGAAAGAGGCTGGTGCTGGGATGGAGTACTGAAGTGAGGCTCCACTAATGTTGGGCTCAACTTCCTCCAATCACTATCCACCATATATGCCTTTCTTTCCAGGACTGAGTTGCTGTATGCTCTCAGGGTCAACCTCTGGCTACCTAAAGCTGGAGGCTGGGTCCCTCTGTTTGGCTTACTAGAGGGACAGGTCAGGTTCGGGGCGCTTAGGTCCCAGGTTTGGCTGTGCCCAACAGTGTCCATCTGTGGGAGGTCCCTAACTAATTTTAAGGGGGATCCCTCAGGAGTTTGTTTTATTTTCACTTGGCTAGGACTACTAGCTTCAGTGCCCTTAATCTGCTGATTGGGGAGTTCTTTTGGACAGGGGGCCCTTTGGGGTCCACCACTGGCCTCCCTGACCTCCACAGCCCTGGGCTGACTGAGGCAGGGTAGAGAGGGGCAGGTTACCTGCTCCAGACTGGGTCCCACCTTGGAAGGGTCCACTGACATCAGGGGTTCTGCCAGGATAGGCCTGACTACCTCTGGGGCAGTTTCTTCACAAGGGGTAAGATCAGTTCCCTGAGGAGGCTGATCCTTTCCTAAAGTCTGGTGGGAGGGAGATTTCTCTTCCTCCTCAATGCTCTCTGTTTGAGTGGAGTGATCCATAGTTTCAGGCTTCACAACACTATTATCAGTCTGAGTTTAGGCTGTGGCCATCACAACCCCACCAACCTTTTCAGGAAGGGACTCAGTTTGGGTATGGGCTGTTACCATCACAGCCCTGCTAACCTTTTCAGGGAAGGAATCTGTCTGAGATTGGGCTGAGACTGGCACAGCCCTCCTAACCTGTTCAAGAAGATTTACCATCTTAGAATGGGTTTCTTGTTCTACCTCAGCCCAGGCTGAGATCTCTAAATCATTCCCCAGTAGGCAATCTACAGGCAAGTTTGATGACACTGCCACTCTCTTGGGGCCAGTGACACCTCCCCAGCTGAGATGTACCACTGCCATGGGATGATTTTTCTACACCCCATCAATGTTTGTCACCTGGTATGTGGCACCAGGTATAAGTTGCCTTGAGGGGACTAGGCTTTCAGTCACCATGGTGATGCTAGCCCCTGTATCTCTATAGGCCTCAACCTGCAGACCATTGATGAGGGGCTCCTGTCTGTACTTGCCCAAAGTGTTGGGACAATCAGTGAAGTTGGCAAACCCCATGCCATTCTCACAGACAAGAGTATCTGAGTTAGGGGACCTGGTTAGGCCAGAGTCCCCAGGAACTCCCAAAGTAAATCCAACCAAATTCTTGGGGGCACTCCCACCACCTGGGGGATTACTACTAGTAGTAACAGGAGGTTTGGAAGTGTTACTTGGGGGTATGTTCTCCTTATTGTTGTTGGCCCTTGGGCAACTGCTGACAGTTTTCCAATGGCCCACCTGTTTGCAGGTATAGCAATAAGGTTTCTTCTGGGTATTGGAAGGATTCTGGGACCCACCCCCCTCAGAGGATTTTTGGGGCCCTGATGTTGTTTGATCTGTAGATTTATTCCCACCCTTCTCTTGAGGCTTGGTTGATTCCTTCTTCTGGTCACCACCTTGGTTCTTAGGCCTAATCCTGGTTCTGACCCATTTGTCTGCCCTCTTACCCAATTCTTGTGGAGAGGTCAGATCAGAGTCTACCAGGTGCTGGTGTAATAACTGGTTCTGACAATTATTTAAGACTTGCTCTCTCATAATTAGATTATACAATCCTTTATAATCAGTAACTTTACTACCCAGTAACCAGCCCTCCAGAGCCTTAGTGGCACAATCAACAAAGTCAGTCCAATCTTGAACCTGAGTTTTCTGGGTGTCCCTGAACATTAACCTGTATTGTTCAGTGGTTAAACCAAACCCATCAACCAGTGCAAGTTTCAAGACTTGGTAATCATTAGCATCCTCATCTCTAACAGTGAGGAGCTTGTCTCTACCTTTACCTTCAAAGGAGAGCCACAATATAGCTGCCCACTGACTCTGGGGTACCTGCTGTACTTTGCAGGCTCTCTCCAAAGCAGTCATCCACTTGTGGATATCATCCCCTGTCTTTTAGGGGGGCACTATTTTGCTCAGGTGTCTATTATCAAAACTCCTGTCTTTATCCTTAGGGATATTGCTGCCACCAGTGGGGACTACCCCACTCAACTGTTGCTCTCTAGCAAAGGCAAGCTTCTCCTTGGCAAGGGCAAGTTCTTCCCTCTGGATCCTCAGATTAGCCTGCTTCATCCTTGCTTCATGTTCTCTTCTCTGAGGGGAAGTCATTCTCCTCTGGGGAGAAGTCATTCTCCTCTGAGCAGAGGCATGAGAGTGCACAGATCTATTGGAGTCCCTAGAATGAGATCTATCTCTCCTAACTCCAAAGTTAGGCCTGCTTAGGGTCAGTACTGGGGGTCCCCCAGATCCTTCCCTATGTAGGTCTAGGTTGGCCCTTGTAAGTCTGCTGACTAACTCAGGACCTTTGTCTGCCTCATCCCCAGAGATGTCCTCTCCTTCCTCCTCCTCCTCTACATTCTCTGTTTCAGGGAGGTCTGGATCACCAAGTGTACCTTCTAAGGGGGGCATGTTCCTATCTGGATTAGAGGGGTCTGTGTTTGCAGCCCTTCTGGCATCATATGTCTCTAAGAGACCTAACAGAAAAGGAGTGGTAGGGTTAGAACCCTGTTTCAATTTCCTGGAGGTACACAATTGTCTCATCTCCTGGAAACTGAGAGCTGCATATCTGGAAAGGACCTGTGGAGGGTCACTAACCACTAGGGGAGTCTCTGAAGACTCTCCATGGGTAAACATGCTTCTAGCGTGGTGTAAGTGATGCACCTACCTACACTATGGGTTTTCCTACTGATCCCTTGCTAAGAGTTGTAGTCAGGGTGTGCTAGGCCCTTTCTATTACAACAGCTGGTTCGGTAGAACTCAGAGTATTTCTAAGCTTGTTATATGTACCTATAGTACCTTGTGTGAGTGTTGGAACCCGAAGGTCTCTGGTTGGCACAGGTAGGTACTTGTGACAAGCAGGGACCCTGAGACCCAATCGTCAGGGCAAGGGAACTACTCCTTTGAATAACCCCTGCTCACCCTCTAGGTAACGTGGCGCGAGCAGACAAGGCTAATATTCAGGGCGATAGTAAGTTAAGCATTTATGATCACACACAGTAAACCCACTGACCCACCACAAATGGACACCAGTCAAATGGTTGTATCAAAAATACGTATACTTTTATAAAAGATATATTCGAGCAGGATTATCACAAGACCAACGATAACGTTTAGCGAATGGGGGCCACCAGATTACAATAGGCCAACTTAGTCTTTCAATGTTCGTTGTTCGGCAAGGTACGATGACAGGGAAATAAGAACATTGCGGACCCTGGATCCGATATGAACTCGGGTCGGAGTTCAAGTGTACCTTGCTGTGGAAGTCCGAGGCGTTTCAGGCGCGGCTGGTGAGGGCTGACCCCAAACGATGCCGAGGGTTCTCCAGAGGATCTCTCCGGCTCGGTTCCCCTCGAGGAGTGAGGCGGGGGAGCTAGACTGTGGAGGGTAGCGGCGATCCGGGATCGATGCAGCTCACGGGGCGAGGCGCCGTTCAGGCCTGCGGGGCGTACTACTTCTTAGCACGCCGGGTCGTACTCGTGGAACTGTGAGGGACGTCACGTTCTCGGGCAGACGGATGCAACACCAGGCTTCAGGTACCACTGTACGGGGAGGCCTTTCTTGAGGTGCGCCACGAGCCTTGGTATGCAGGAGGACAAAGCGAGACAGTCGGGTACGTTGCAACGAACGGACCGTCCGAGGCTATGGAAAGGTTCTCCGTGCAGATTCCGGCTGGAGAGATTAGAGGTACACAATCGCGCTCCGTTAGCGGCGAGGTGACAGGAGAGCAGGCGGCCCGTCACTGAAGCGGAGAGCGACTCAGGGATGAGCAGGGCTCTCTACGGCGGGGCGACCAGGCTCCGAGCTGTCACGACCTGGGAGGGGGCGAAGGCACCCGAGTCACAACTCTGGCGAGGGAATAAGAACTAAGGCCCAACAGCAGACGGGCACAAGCAGATAGAACCCAGTGATCCTGGGGCTCCGTTCAGGGGGCAAGCTCTCGATCAAGCCCTTGGAGATCGTTTCAGGCACAAGTCTACAAAGTCCTTTCTGGTCCTTTCCTCTCCGTTCTCAGCAAGGCACCACTGCAGGCCAGTATAACAGGATACAGACGGGTTTCCGTCCTTCAGCTTCTCTTGGTCCTTCTAGTCAGGCAGAGGTTCGTCGTGGTCAAAACTGGATCTGATTTGTAAGGAGCGGAGCTCCTATATTTATACTGCGTTTCTTTTGTCTTTGCAGGCCAGGGGGCCTGAGCCTGGTTCAACCCAGTTCTGGAGTACTTTGTTGACAGGACGCTGCCGTCTTCTTTCAGGGTTCAGGGCAGAGACATCAGACACTCTGCGTGCGGTGGAGTCAGCATTGTGGTGGGGGAGCACAACCCTATTCAGAGTCAAGGATTACTCCGCCCACCCATCCTGGTGTAAGCACCCCATTCACCACCTGGCGCACCCGACTATCCCCGGGAATCTTCCAGCCCTGTCACTCACGCAAACCCAGACAGCAGATACACATCCTGGCAGTGGCGGTTGAACAGTTAGGCGAGCAAAGGCTAACTTTCTAAAAGTAGCATTTGCAAACACAAGATATTAAAATAAACCTTACTAAAGGAAGTATTTTATTATTCTGAGTTCAGGCACACTAGACTTGACCTGCTACCGTGTTCCCGGAGCCTGCCGGGACTATAGCGTGTAATAGCTCCGACAGCTCGTCTGGCCTAAGAGAACAGGTAGCCCTTCAATAGTGAAGAACCAAAAAGGGCGGCAATTCACTACTAGGACATGCCACACTCTAGGCTTGTCCTACCTTACGCTTGCAACGCACGCTGCCCGTAGGCCTACCATAGGGGTGACTGATATGAAGGTTAGGGAAAGTTCAGGGACTGGCAAGTGTGGGCACTTGCGCAATCAGCGTGACAGTACGAGACTGTACGCGGGGTCAGCAGTGGCGGACCCGACACACATCTTACGAGGCCGCTTCCGTGGGTGGCGCAATCAGCGCTGCAAGACCGCCAGCAGCATTTGTATCTACAAGCCCCGGCACTCCTCGTGCACGTTACTGGGGACTGATAGTAAACCAAATAAGACAATCAGGGAAATCAATCACATATACACTCTTACATTGGGAGCACTTGCACTGCGGCACGGATTGGGGGTGGCGCAGTGCCCTGAGCATCGAACACCAGCAAAACATCGGAGGCACATCAGCAAAACGAGGAAGGGAAACTCACGCCAAGGTGCCAGGTCTAACAGTGATCTTTCAAATGATATTTCAAGATTATACGTAGTAAAAACAACAGCAAGCTCAAATCCCAACCACTGCACACCAATGTGAGAAATTGGCCTGATATATGATGCTCACTAGTTCTAGTGATCACCTTGTATCAGTCCAAACAACCCTTATGGTGGTTGGTTGTAAGTCAACCTTATAGACCAGCTATCCTAATGGTAGCATGGACAAAGCAGTCTTAGGCTAAACTCTTTTGGCCAGCTGTTTTACCACAATATAACCCCTTGAATACCAGATGAAAGGACACCACACAGGTTGTTATGAAAATAAACAGTATATTTATTAATAACAACACCTCTGAACTCTTTATGAGGTCAGAGGGCTAAGCACATGGCAATCTCTTAGAAAAAATACGTTAAGTTGCACAAAATCACAATGGTGCCCTAGGGGCACAACAAACCATATACTAAGTAAGTGGAATGTGAAAGTCAATAGAAGGAATGGAGCTGTCCAGAGGCTGTAGGATCGTTGGGACCACGTTACACTAACACTAGGTAAGTAATAGGAGGCCCACGGAACACGTGTGAACTCACACGCGAGATGCGTAACAACGTCTATGGACAGTACAGTTCAAGTTAAAGGTGAGTACGGACAATCCTGACTAAGTAGGACTAAAACGACTGTGGAACTGGACACTGGGACAGTTAAACTACCCTTGAGCTCTGAAATGCTCTTGTTACCTCACCCACGGGCCGCGGGTGCACAGGTGTCAAAGTGAGTCGGGTTCTCTCGTTGAAGTCAATGGAGCCTGAAAGAAAAGATGCTGCAGGCGACCAGGAAGAAGATGTCCGGTGCAATCCAAGGGTGGATTGGTGAAGAAGGAGACCTGAAAGCAGAGGGGACAATGTTCACAGTCACTGGCCAGTGACTGGAGTGGAACCAGGAAGGAACCAGATGTCGTCGTCGTGTTCAGGTGAAGAGTGGACGCTTGACTCTGCAGCCACGTGGACCAGGAGGTGTCTTCGACAACCAGGATGGAGGCACGAGCTGTCCCACGCAGGCTCTCGCTGTCGGCGGTGTTGGATCCGGAATCGGCGTCAACAGGCCTTGGCAAAGGCAACCCACGCGGTGAGTGGAGAAAGCGTCTGGTGCGGACTAGGAGAGTCCGGGGTGCCCCTCCTTTGGAAGGGAGCAAGGGCCTGTCTGGAGCAACCAGACCAGCAGAAAAGATTCAAAGGTTTGTTGTCTGGGAGGCCACTAGCCAGAATGGCAAGTGACCAGACAACGCGTCGAGCAGCAACAAAGCAGAAGGGCCCCACGCAGATCTCGTGGATGCTGGAGGGCTGATATTCGGTGCAAGAGCTGCTCGGGATGGGGCTTCTCAGTCCCCAAAGCACTTGGTCAAGTTTACCTCGGGAGTCGTGCTGGAAGCGAAGTGCAGTTTCTTCCAAGATGGCCGGGCCCACGTGTCTCGTCGCACCCTCGGGTCTCAGCTTTGCTGCAGATGTGGGTTGAGGTTGGAGAGGTCTGGGAATCCGGGTCTCGTCGGGCTCTGAAGTCTGGATCCTGGAAGGAAGACGACAAAGGGAAGCCGCTGGACGCTTGATGGTGCCTGCTTGTGCAGGGTGGACACTCCTTGCCCACAAGGGAGATTCTTCAGTCTTCTGTGGAGCAGATCGTCGAAGTCCAGAGTTTCTTCTTGTAGAATATGTTCAGGACAATCTGATTTGGAATGGGACCAGCTCCTACCTTTATCCTGCTGAAGGGGGCTGCACTACTGACTAGGTCCCTCCCCTGGGTGGGACCAGGAAGGGGGGTAGCTACACCCCCAATCCTTTGTCCGTCTTCCCACCAGAGCTGGGGCAGGGATGCCCCAGCAACTGGTTGGAACCAGTGTATGCACAGGTCACCTTGTGTACCCAGGCATGTCTCATTCCTTTCAAGCCTACCCTACCCAATACACAAAATCCTGTCTGGGGTGGTGCTAGCACCTCCCAAGGTAGGAAACCCTTTGTCCAAGCCGCCCTCGCTGGAAGGACTCCCAGCAGCATGATGTCAGACTTGTGTCTGTGGTGGCAGCATCCATTTTGTGATGCCAAGGCTCGAGTTAACTTTAACCGGGGTTCTCAGTTACATACATGTCGTGTCCCTCTAGAAGGGTGGAATGCTACCCCCGCCGCCAGAATTGGTGAGGGGGTAGTATTCCAATTTGCAAGACACCTTACTCGACATGTTTTGATAATGTTATACCAGAGTTAGCATTTAACCGCGAGGATTATAATGCACTTAAGAGTATATGGTATAGCGTTATCAAGGAACAGCTATAAGGACTTGGTTCCGCAAGCTGCAATTGGGCTCAGCTCATGCCAGAGCACCATCTCACATAATTCCAAGCACTCTGCCTTCAGGATTGATAAGGCCTTCCATAGGAGTGACTGATAGGAATATATGTGTCCATTTTAGGTTTAGATATAGGGAACTAGATCTAAAGCAAAGGGTGATTACACCACCTTGCCCCAGCTGTCGTGCAGCCAGTTGTGTCTGTTTAGATGGCCAACCAGGGTTGGCATAATACATGCTTCAGCCCCTGGTAGGCCCTGGGTACACCTATGCCCTGGATACCTAAGGTACACTGTACAGGGACTGATAAGGTGACTCAGTATCTAATTAGATATGTACCTAGGGTACATGAGGTCCATTTTAACAGAGAGAGCAGGAAGCCTGGGTCCTGAATAGCAGGATCCCAGGCCAACTAAGTCAAAAACCAGCAAAACACCAAGCAAAAAGTTGGGGGTAACCATAGTCAGATATCCACCTTCCTACAACAACCACGCCCGATCCCCTGCTGCATAAGTGGGACCCTCTTGACGATGACGATCCGCCCAGAATTTGTACTGAGCCTTAGTCTTCCGTAGATTACTCTGAACCTTCCGGTGCAACTCCTGCAGAACCACCATCTGAGACGCCACAGTAGGCTGGTCCACTACATCCTCAGGTATCGATAATGGCAAGACCTTTGCATGAAACCCATGATTGGCCCGAAAAGGCGACTCATTGATAGAACTATGCCAGGCATTGTTATACGACAGCTCTGCCAACCATAACAAGGAAACCCAAGAGTTGCTTGCTTCCTTTGCATAACATCGCAAATAGGTCTTCAGGGTTTGGTTCAGGCGTTCCGTCTGACCATCCGTCTGCGGATGGAAACTGGTCGATGTAGCCGCCTCGATCTGAAGAGTCTTACACCACATCTTCCAGAACCGCGCAATGAACTGCGGTCCCCGATCCGAGATGATGACTCTCGGGAGTCCATGCAGCTTGATCACATGGGTCAGCAGCAGTTGTGCGGTCTGCTCTGCAGTGGGAAGGTTCTTACACAGTATAAAATGGCCCATCTTAGTGAGACTGTCAACCACCACCATGATGGCATCACAACCATGTTCCAAAGGCAGACCCAGAACAAAGTCCATGCTTATAGTGTGCCACGGCTGAGAGGGAGTCGGCATGGTAACCAACTTGCCTTTTGCTTTGGAATGTTCATTTTTGGCCTGTGCACAGACATCGCATTGTTGTACCCATTGACAGACATCCTTATTCATGTATTCCCACCAGAACTGTCTTTGCATCAACCGGAGCGTTTTGTTACATCCAGAATGACCGGCAAATACAGAGTCATGACACCAATTGAACGCCTTTAGGCGAAGCTCCAAGGATGGTAGATACAGACGGTTTTGACAAAAAGGGATTCCATGCTTGAGGGTCCTGTAAGAGACCTGATTTGCCCATGTTCTCCACTGCTCTGGGTCCTTATGCGTTTGCACCTCTTCCAGGAAGTTCTCTATTGTAATGGCACACAACACCTTCTCGGGTGAGATGATGGCCTCGGAGGTGACAGGCCGAGCCTCACGATCTTCTTCCTGCCGAGATAAGGCATCGGCCTTCCTGTTCTCAGACCCTGGCCTGAACGTGACAACAAAGTCAAACTCAGCAAAAAACAGCATCCACCTCATCTGTCGTTGGGTGAGGTGCCTAGCTGTTTTCATGTATTGCAAATTCCGGTGATCGGTGTATACGGTTACCAGATGTCTAGCTCACCAGAGATACTGCCTCCACTCTTGGAAAGCCTTCTTGATGGCCAACAGTTCTTTTTCCGCCACTGTATAATTGAGTACTGCAGGACTCAGTTTTTTGGAGAGGAAAGCTAAAGGATGTAGCTGTCCAGTCAGTCGATCCCGTTGAGACAGAACAGCCCCCACTGCAATGTCGGATGCGTCTGCCTCTCCTATATACGGCAGATCACTCTGTGGATGACGCAGAATCGGTGCTGATGTAAAGGCTCTTTTCAAGTAAGTAAAGGCGTGCATGGCCTCTGTATTCCAGCAAAAAGGGTTCCCCTTCCTCGGTAGACGTGTTAAAGGGGAGACCAGCCAGGAGAAGTGAGAGATGAATCTCCTATAATAATTGGAGAACCCCAGAAAACATTGCACATCTCTCACATTTTTGGGGATAGGCCATTCCTGCACAGCGAACACCTTTCTTTCTGACATACTCAATCCTGCTGGACTCAGAATCACTCCCAAGAATTCCACCTCATGCACGTGAAACACACACTTGGTCAATTTGCAAAACAGTCCATGTTCCAACAACCGCTGCAATATGAGAGACACGTGACGGACATGCAGTTCCTGATTATTCGAGTAAATCAGAATGTCGTCTATGTAGACAACCACAAATTTGTCTACATATTCTTTCAGGGCATCGTTTAAAAAGAATTGAAACGCCGCGGGGGCATTACACAGCCCGAACGGCATCACGAGATACTCGAACAACCCATAGCGTGTCTTAAAAGCTGTCTTCCACTCATCCCCCTCTCTCATCCTCACCAGGTGGTAGGCCCCTCTCAAATCAAGTCGGGTGTAAATGACTGCCTTCCTAACCTGGTCCAGCAAGACAGGGATGAGTCGAAGAGGGTAGCGATTCCGGACTGTATTCCTGTTCAACACCCTAAAGTCAATGCACGTCCTCAATTCTCCATTGGCCTTCTTGATGAAAAACAAAGGCGAGGCCGCAGGAGACCGGGACGGCCGTATGAACCCTATCTTTACGTAGTGTTCTAGGTACTCTCTAAGGTGTTGTGTTTCGGGTTCTGACAGCGCATAGACCCGACATGAGGATAGTACAGCCCCGGGTATCAGGTCTATTTGACAATCATAACTTCGGTGAGGTGGCAGAATCTCCGCCTTACTCTCACCGAATACCTCATTGAACTGGGCGTACACAGGTGGAACTTCCATATCTTTTTCTGCAGCAGTGGCTACCTGATAACTATGTGACAGAGCCAGTAAATGAGTGCTAAAGGAGTGGTTGCAAGAAGTGCGACATTGCTCCGACTCAAAAGCCACTTCTTTCGCAGTCCAGTCTACCGTGGGGTTATGATACCACAACCAAGGCATACCTAGGATTATCTCATACTGTGGTGCCTCTATGATGTTTAATGAAATCCTTTCCACATGATTCATGGATTCCCCCGATTTTACCAACTCCAATTCCTCTGTCATCTCCGTGATAGGGCCAGATTTCAGGGGTTTCCCATCTACCGCCAACACCATTTCTGGTGTCTCTCGTAGTATACGTTTTAGGTCTAAATGCTGGACCAAACCGCTGTCTATAAAATTCCCTGTGGCACCGGAATCCACCATAACCCCTACCTGATGTGTCTGTTGGTGGTTCGTTAGAAACATGGGGAGCACAATGTGTGACACTGAGGTCACGTCGTTGACTCCTGCCAAAGAAGGCAACTGCAGCCCCTGAGAAAGGGCTCGGCCTTCGTTCTCTACAGTCTCATCAGTACATGGACTAGGAACAGGAATGGCTGTAACAGCCACCTTTTTCGTAAAGCCAAACTTGCCTGGTCTCTTGGGCTTAATGGGACAGTCCTTAACAAAACGGCCCTTTTTCCCACAATACATACAAAGACCCAAAATCCTACGATTCTCCCTCTCCGTCCGGGATAAAGGAGCCCGTATGGCTCCCACCTCCATGGGCTCTGACTGCTGTTCTGAGGAAGCGGATGGATTTCTGTTCCCTTTCTCGGTCTTTTCCGTAGGGGCATAAGACCTTTCACCCTCCTTTCGGCTAACCTATGGTCCAAACGGAGAGTTAGGTTCATAAGAGCAGTATATGTGGTGGGCTGTGGGTCTATCTGGGCAAGCACGTCTTTCATGTCATCCCTCAATCCCTGATAATACAGAGACATCCTCTTGTCTTCCGGCCATGCAGTTTCAGCTATCAAACGGATGAACTGAGTCAAATACTAAATCAAATCCTGTTTCCCCTGTCTAAGCATAAACAGTTCACGATCAGCAGATAGGGTCGTAGCTCTCCTATCGAAACCCTCTTGAATTCTCTTATAAAAGAGTCCCAATCGGTAAGAAGAGAGTCATCATATTTGACCAGAGGAACAGCCCAATTGGCTGCATCTCCCGTCATATATGAGATAGCAAACGCCACCCTGGAATGATTGGTGGGGAAAGAGGCGGGTTAACAGGAGAAGTGAAGCATGATTTGTGTCAAAAAGGTCTGGACCTTTAAGGGATCCCCTGAAAACCTCTCAGGACTAGCCAGTGGAATTGGAGGAGGCACATTCACTTGTTTTTGAGATGTTGCTTGTGAAGCATCAAACGGGTTCCTCGACTGTCGGTCTACCCTTTCCCTAAGTGCGGCTGTTTCTGCTTTGGATGCTGCCAATTCCTGTTGCACCAACACTAAAGCTTGTAAGACATCATCTAAGGACGCCACTCTTACGCCTCATACCGAATGGAGGAAGCGGTGTATCGTGGGCGCGTAATTCTGTCAATTCCACCTTTGCTTCCTCGATTCGGTATGATGCACAAAAGGGGTCCACCTCCCGACGTCCCCAACTCTGGACGTAACACAGAGTAATGAGGCAATCAGGTGAGGGAAAAAAGGTGTAGGGAGGGGTCCGCGGGGAGAGGAAGACCTGTAACAAAAAAGAACACAGTATAAATACAACACACTAATCCTTCTACTCTCGTAAGGTCTCGCTAGAGCGGAACTAGTACCTGGGATCTAGCTGCTGAACACTTTGCTCCCCAGGAAATCAACTTGTGGTCATCTACAGAGATACTTCTCTCCAAATACACGATGTCTCTACAACAGAAAAGCATGAAAGATTAACCTCTCTTTCACACACACCAACAGTCAATAATCTCCTGAGGTGCATTCATACCTACCCACAACCGAGTACTCTCTAGCAACCCGTAATTCCACACAACTCAGGAAGCCAACCCACACAGCAGGTTTAGGACAGCTATCAAACAAGATCCGTATAAGGAACCCAGCCTCCAATTGGCCAGACAGGAATGAGTTACTGGAATTCAAATGATGAGCACGAAAAATAATAAACCCAAAGTCAATAGGAAGGCGGCTTCCTTGGAAAGCATACAAGTCAACAGGCTCCCAAAAGGTCAGCGCTTACTTCAGCGCGAATCCAGAACTGGAGTAGGATCTTCCTGGCGCTTACGTCAGCCCTAAAAGCGAAAATGTTCCCCTTGCGCTATCCAGCGCGAACTATATACAAAGTACTGGTGCTCCCCAGCGCTTACGTCAGCGCGGGAGGTGAAAGTCTTCCTAGCGCACTTCAAGGCGCGGTCTTTATCCAAAGTACTGGTGCTCCCCAGCGTTTACGTCAATGCGGGAAGACCGAGCCTGATCCAAACGAGTGGAGCTGAAGAACAGACGGCCCAGCCGGGCAGCAACGAGGAAGAGCATCGCGACTCACAGCAAAGAACAGAAATCCAAACCGGAATGAAAAGATAGCCCCAGCAACCAAGAGTTCACGAACGGTGCAGACTAGGAACCACCAAACAGCATGACTCCATGAAAGCGACAGGATTACGCGCACTTCCTGTGCACTCTTTCTGACCTATATAAATTAAGCTCCTCCCCTACTTTCCCAAGCATGCTGGGAGATGTAGTCCGCTCCTAGTACATTGCGTAGGCGCATCAGATCAACTCCTAACACCCTTTGTGTAATGGACAGGCTATTCCTCCTGTGGGAACGTGAGTCACTTGAGTGACACAATGTCGGAATACTATTTTGAGGAGGACTATTATGAGGAGGAGCCCTCTGGGTCTATGGAACAGGACCATGTGGATGCACTCGACGCAGGTGTGCAACACTCGGTCAATACGGCCCTGTTGGGGGCTGTAGAGCCACTAAACTGCCATTTATCCACCTATGCCAAGCAGCAGGGTTGGCTCCCCAGCCCCAGTAGTTGTTCGAGCGCCAGTGGGAAGGGATCCAAGAACCCCCATGCGGCAGATTTTGCAAAGCTGGCAAAAGCAGTGACTTCTAACCATGACTCTTGCACTTCCTCTAAGGAAACATCCATCACTGAGTTACATCAGTATGATACCTCCTCTGCGCAGGCATCAGACCAGGAGGAGCCTCCTAGACCCGCCTGTGAGAAGTTGGCCTGATATATGCTGTCCACTATTCTAGTGGGCACCTTGTATCATTCCAAACAACCCTTATGGGGATTGGTTGTAAGTCAACCGTATAGACCAGCTATCCTAGAGGTAGCATGGACAGAGCAGTCTTAGGCTAAAGACTCTTGAGGGCGTGTAAAGCCAGCTGTTTTAACATATGTAACCCCTTGAATACCAAATGAAAGGACACCACACAGGATATATATAAAATATATATGTATTTATTTCTAACACAACCCCTCTGAACTCTTTATGAGGTCAGAGGTGCAAGCACATAACAAGACACTTAGTTATCACACGTTAAGTTGCACAAAAATACAGTCGAGCCCTAGGGGCGATGCAAACCATATATTAGAAAAGTGGTATAAGTACCACGTCACAAATTAAGAGAAGGCCTAGAGCCTTGAGAATCGCTAGGGATACACTAGACTACCAGTTGTTAGGAAGTAGGAGGCCCACGGGAGGCGCATGCAGTGTCTTTACACACACACGGTTACCATACAAAGTCAATGTGAACGTAAAAGTTAAAAGTAAGCAGATTTAGGACACTTCCGGTTGGACTAGGAGGAAGCAACTAAAAGCCTAGACACTTGGATAGTCAATACCCTTGGGAGCACCGAGGTACTCGCGTTACCTCACCCACGGACGGCGGGGGCATAGGTGTCAAGATGTGTCGGGTTTGGTCGCTGGATCCTATGGAGACCTGTAAGAAGATGCTGCAGGCGACCAAGAGGAAGATGTCCGGGTGGATCCAAGGGTGGATCAAGGATGAAGAGGACCTGAAATCAGAGGGGAAAGAATCTGGTTCACTAGCCAGTCACCGGGTGGAACCAGGAAGGAACCAGACGACGTTGAGGAGCAATCAGTTGATGTCTTGAAGCTTGTCTCTGCAGCCGCGTGGACCAGGAGGTGCCGATGATGACCAGGAGCTAGAGACGGACTGTCCCACAAAGGATCTCGCTGATGGGGGAGTCGACTTCTGGATTGGAGTCAACAAGCCTGGGCAAAGGCAAACCACGCAGGTTTCAAAGATGGCTTCTGATGCAGACCAGCAAGGTCTGAGGTGCTTCACCTTTGCAGGGAAGCAGGGGCTAGTCTGGAGCAACCAGACCAGTGGTGTAGATTCAAAGGATGGTCGTCACAGAAGCTACTAGCCAGCGGACCAGCAACCGGACAACGTGTCGAGCAGGAAAATGCTGAAGGGCCCCACGCAGAACTCGTGGAGTGTGGAGGGCTGATCTTCAGTGCAGATGGTGCTCGGGGTTGTGGCTTCTCAATCCCCAATGCACAACTTCAAGGGTACCTCAGAAGCTGCACAAGTAGCAATTTTCAGGCTTTTCAAGATGTCCGGTCCCATGTCTCTCGTCGCCTCCACGGATCTCAGCTTTGCTGCAGATGTGGAAAAATGGTCGAAGAAGTCTTGAAGTCTGGGTCTTGTCAGGCTCTGCGCTCGGGTTCCGGCAGGAACGTCGACAAAGCAAGCCATTGATTGCTGATGGTGCCTGGTTGCCCAGGGTGGTCACTCCTTGGCCACAAGGAATATTCTTCAGTCTTCTTGCTTCAGCAGAATGTCGAAGGTCCAGAGTTTCGTTTCAAGTTTCAGTCAGGATAAATCTAAAGTCCTAAGACTCAGCTCCTAGCTTTATACTAATAAAAGGGGCTGGTTTACCTGCTAGGTCCCTCCTATGGGTGGGACCAGGAAGGGGGGTGGTTACACCCCCTTTCCTTTGTCCAGTTTCGCGCCAGAGCTGGGGCTGGAGTGCCCCAGCAACCGGTTTGAACTGGGGTATGCATGGAGCACCTTGTGTGCCCCAGGCAGTGTCTCATTTCATTCAGCCCTCCCTGTCCCAATACACATAGTCCTGTCTGGGGTGGTGCTCGCACCTCCCCAGGCAGGAAACCTATTGTCCAAGCCTCGGTGACTGGAAGGACTCCCAGCAGCAGGAGGTCAGACTTGTGTCGGTGGCAACAGCGTCTATTTTGTGACGCTGGGGCTCTGGTTAACTTTAACCGGGATTGTCAGAAACAACATGTCTTCTCCCTCTAGAAGGGTGGAATGCTTCCCCCATCACCAGGATTGGTGAGGGGGTAGTATTCCAAAGCGTATGACACCTTACACGACATGTATGGATAAAGCCAAACCAAAGTTAGCATTAACCGCGAGGGTTATAATGCACTTAAGAGTATATGGTATGGCAATATCATAGAACAGCTAAAAGGACATGGTTCCGAAAGTTGCAGACAGGCTCATCTCATGGTAGAGCACCATCTCACATAAAAGCAAGCACTCTGCCTTCAGGATTGTCAAGGCCTGCCATAGGAGTGACTTATAGGTTCTTAGGTGTCTATATGTAAGTTAGATATAGGAATACTATACCTAAGCAGGGGTGATTACACGACCTTGCCCCAGCTGAGTGATCAGCCAGTTGTCCCAACATGAGTGGCCAGCCAGGGGTGGCATAATACATGCTGCAGCCCCTGGTAGGCCTTGGATGCACCTGTGCCCTGGGTA
The DNA here is from genome assembly GCF_964263255.1 of Lissotriton vulgaris. Lineage (NCBI taxonomy): Eukaryota > Metazoa > Chordata > Amphibia > Caudata > Salamandridae > Lissotriton > Lissotriton vulgaris. Next base: position 90,723 of record NW_028247526.1, on the reverse strand, counting down.
CCTAGGTTACACAATACAGGGGCTGATAAGGTGAACCAATTTCCTACTGTGCATGTACCTAAAGTACAGGGTGTAAATTTAGAGAGAGTGCATCTGTGCTGTGGGTCTGATTAGCAGGCCCACAGCCACATCTAAGTCGAAAACCAGTAAAGCAAAGCAAAAAGTGGGGGTGACCATAGGAAGCAGACCCTACTCTCCTACACAACCCCCCCAAACGTAGGGACATTAGACTAACCTTGACCAGTTGAGTCTTCATGTTCCAAGTGGAAATATCGGGAGAGTCCATCTGCATCGGCATGGTCAGTCCCACGTCTATGTGCCACTGTAAAGTGCATCCCCCGTAGGGAAATGGACCACCTAGGCAGTTTGGGATATTCACCCTTCATCTGATTTAGCCATAGGAGGGGCTTATGGTCTGTCTGAATCTTGAAGTGAGTACCAAACACGTATGGCCTCAACTTCTTCAGGGCCCAAACCACAGCAAAGGCCTCCCTCTCTATAGCTGACCAACGTGTCTCTCTAGTGAACAGATTTCTGCTTATGAAAGCAATGGGCTGGTCTTGACCATCTATATTCAGTTGTGAAAGTACAGCTCCCACACACAACTCAGAGGCATCTGTTTGGACTTTGAACTCTTTGGAGTAATCTGGACTTAGGTGCAGTGCACATGGCCTGCTTCAGGTCATCAAATGCCTTTTGACAGCTAACTGTCCACTGAACTTCTTTTGGCATCTTCTTTGAGGTTAAGTCCTTAAGTGGTGTCACAATGGACCCATAGTTCTTAACAAACTTTATGTAGTACCCAGACAGGCCCAATAAAGGTCTGACCTGTGTCTGGGTGGTTGGAGGAGTCCAGTCTTTGATGGTCTGGATCTTGCTCTCCAGTGGCTGAACCTGACCCCCACCTACCAGGTGGCCCAGGTACACAACCTTGGTCTGCCCTATCTGGCACTTAGTGGTCTTGATAGTGAGTCCTGCCTTTTGCAGGGCCTCTAAAACACTCCTCAGGTGGACTAGGTGATCCTCCCAGGTGGAGCTAAAGACAGCAATATCATCAAGATAAGCTGCACAATAATCATCCAGACCTGTGAGGACTTGATTCACCAGCCTTTGGAAAGTGGCAGGTGCATTCTTCAAACCAAAGGGCATTACCACAAATTGATAATGCCCACCAGGGGGAGAAAATGCAGTTTTGGCTTTTGCATCCTCAGCTAGTCTGATTTGCCAGGACCCTGCTGTCAGGTCAAATGTGCTCAAGAACTTGGCAGAAGCCAATCTATCAATGAGCTCATCTGCCCTGGGTATTGGATGGGCATCTGTCCTAGTGACAGCATTGAGACCTCTGTAGTCCACACAAAACCTCATCTCTCTCTTACCATCTTGGGTGTGAGGTTTTGGCACAAGGACTATTGGACTGGCCCAAGGGCTCTCTGAGGGCTCAATAACTCCCAGAACCAACATCTTTTGGACCTCTGTCCTAATACAGTCCCTGACATGGCCAGGTTGCCTGTAGATTTTACTCTTCACAGGCCGACTGTCACCAGTGTCCACCTCATGGGTGCACCAGCTTGTCTGACTTGGGGTCAGGGAAAACATATGTCTAAAGGACTGTAAGACTTGTCTGCAGTCCTGTTGCTGCTGGTCAAGGAGGCTGCCTGCCAAGGCTACTCCATCTACCGAACCATCATCAGGGTTCTGAGAAAGCAGGTCTGGGAGAAGGTCACTCTCTTCCTCCTGTCCCTCATCTGTAACCATGAGCAAGCCCATGTCTTCCTTGTCAACATATGTCTTCAGTTTGTTGACATGAAGCACCCTGTGGGGGCTTCTGGGAGTCCCAAGGTCTACCAAGTAGGTGACTTCTCCCTTTTGCTCAACAATGGTGTGGGGTCCAGACCATTTGTCCTGGAGTGCTGCTGGGGCCACTGGCTCCAACACCCACACCTTCTGTCCTGGCTGGTACACAGTCAGTACAGCATGTTGGTCATGCCAAGCTTTTTGAAGTTCTTGGTTAGCCTCAAGGTTTTTGGAAGCCTTTTTCATATACTCAGCCATCCTGGAGCAGAGACCAAGTACATAGTCCACTATGTCAGGCTTAGGCTTTTTGAGAGGTAACTCCCATCCTTCCTTCACTAGACATAGGGGTCCCCTTACAGGATGCCCAAACAGAAGCTCAAAAGGGCTGTAGCCAACCCCCTTCTGTTGGACCTCTCTGTAGGCGAACAAAAGGTAGGGGACAAGGATGTCTCATCTTCGCCTAAGCCTTTCAGGTAAACCCTTGATCATCCCCTTTAAGGTCTTGTTGAATCTTTCCACAAGGCCATTGCACTGTGGGTGATAGGTTGAGGTGAATTTGTAGTTCACTCCACACTCCTTCCACATAGCAGTCAGATATGCAGACATGAAGTTTGCACCTCTGTCTTAGACAACCTCCTTAGGGAAGCCCACCCTTGAGAACACTCCCAAGAGGGCTCTTGCCACCACAGGTGTGGAAAAACAGCCAATCTTTAACGAGTACCCAGACTGTTTGGCGCAGGGCGCCTCTTATTCCCAATATGATAGTTACCAAAACAAAGAGACAGGCGCTGGAAATTGGAAAGCAAATGATGGATTTATTTCTCCGGAGCAAAGCACGTCAGATCAGACAAACGGGGTATCGTCTCGAGGTGATCTAAATGCATCTCTGTGGCCTGGCCTTATATACATTCTTATATTGTTTTATTGCAGTGTAACACACTCCTGACATTACTTTGATGTAGGTTAAGCATTTCTGGAATCCCCGCTTTAGGCTTGTTCCCACACATATTCACACAGTAGAGATCCCCACCCAAATCTCAATAGGTGATGGCTGTCGCGCAGCTGGACATTCCGGCAGGAGCTTAAAGAAGCGCAATCGGTCGGATCTCATGGGGTTGTGGCATTGATTAATTCCGGCTCCTTTGATGGGAGGCAAGATCCTACTGTACGGGGGCAATAAAGTGTATCCGCAGGGTTGGGTGATGGCCTGGGATCGGATCGAACAACCAGGAGCAAGGGAAGAGGTTATCAAAGGGGCCTGTTTCATGCGCGAGGGATGAAAGGGCATGTGGGTTCGGCACGGGAAGTGACTCCGGGGCAGGGTTGCGCAGAGGATGTTTTATAAAAAAAAGAAACGTGCGGGCAATGGCTCTTGTTAGGCAAGATGGCGCCGGTGAAGTTCACGTTTGAAAACTGCGATCTAACAGTCCTCCCTTTGAACATTCCCAAGACATCTTGCTAATCTATTTCGATCCCCATAATGTTATGTATCTCTATGTTATTTATTACATCAATTCGTTCCATACGAGAATCTGCAATCTTAGGGCACAAAGAGTTCAAACATAGAGTGCACAAGGGTTGTATGCAGTGTATCCCCAAACAGCAGCCACATATTTATTTTCCATACCCATTCAACAAGGACTGTAAGATACACATGAAAAGAGACTCTTGGGAGATATTATTTCTATTCGAAAATTTATTTAGCTAGATGCTTATCTTTATCACTCACTAGACATATTAATTATATGTCCTTTAATGTATAATATCAATGTAACTATCTCAAAACACCTACCTTGAAATTGTACCTACCTCAAAACAATGTGAGAAATCTTACTGAAAAAATACTTGTCGTTAACCATCTCATGTAATGTGAAGCGCTCTGATACCTAAGGGTCTTGTTCGCGCTATAGAAAACTCTTAAAAAAAAAAATAGGCTGCAAGCGAGATTACGGGGGAGTATTTCTGCCTCCTGGTACATTTGTTTACCAAGCGATAACGTTTCCTTTCAATTGTTTGAAAAAACATACATTTTTCAATTTGATTAGCACTCCAATGAGAGATAGGTACTGGTCAGGGAATAAGTCCTTTTAATTTGGGTATTCTCCAGCCTCTTAGCTAGTCATAAGTTGGTGCTCGTAATAGTCTTCTGTTTTTCTTTACTTCTTTCCGATATAAGGAACACTTGCTCAGGTTTTTTTTGCCGCCTGTGCACACACACTCACTTTTTTCCCCCAAGGAACCATATTTATATACCACATCGATAACCCTAGCCCCGCTGGACACCTGCCGCCTTCAACACCTGCAGTTAGGCAGAAGCACGACTCCAGCGGTCACAAAGACAACCAGCCTGTCATAGCCACAGCAAGCTCCAACAAGAGAATGGGAGATAGGACTGTCCCTAAGCTATGGAAGCCGGGGACGTACACACTCTGCAGCTATCACCAGGTAAGGAAGGATCAGATTGCAGACTCCAACACAGAGAATAACAGTGCCAGAATAGATAGTCTGTCTTGAACACTCCAGACTTACTTTATGAGGCTGCTTCTACACATTAGTAGGGGCCCACTTCAAGACAAGTCCTAGCAAAATTGAAGCCTCAGCACAACACTGGAGCTATTCACATTGGATTAGCTACTTCTATGCAGTCCATAGCTAGGGAGACATGGTCATACACTTTACCAGTATATCTAAAATCCTTTCCCCCAGAAATAAAGCACAGATGAGGTTTGCAGAGAGCTCCCATCGAAACAAAGGATAGACGACGATCTACTCCTAGGTCCACCAATTATCTACATGCCATCTCCCTAGGCCCCTACCCATTCACTAGTACAACTACAAAGATCTCAAAATACAGCGGAAGGTAGCGCCAGGGGCTCGGTATCCATGGCCTCAGCGCCAACCGAGCCTCTCGCGTCTAATGCCTTACCAGACAATGCATCAGAAAAGATCGAAGTAAAAGGGATGCTGAAAATCCCACGGTTGAGTAAAAATGAGCGAGCAGGCATCGATAAGATAGTCAAAACCCTAATAGATAGGAAAGAAACTGAGGAGTACATAACGGATACATGCGACTCTTATGCCGACAACCACAAACGACACTTTGTTGTACGCTTTATTACTTCACTCTCACGGCATATGAGGAGAAATATAGGGATAAAAGGCCTGAACAACTTGCGGCTCTGTACAGGAAAGTGGATATAGGAGACGAGAGTGAATGCGATGTAGCGGAACTCTTTTCCTATACATTGGAAGTCTTCCGCCACCTCTCGGAACAAGAGCAGATAGACAAAAATACAGCACCTGAACAGGCAGGACCGCCGATAGAGAAAATAGATAACATGATGCCTATTAAGGAAGCTGCCCCCTACTGGGTCCCCCCTAGAGGATTAGGGACACACGATGACATCAATCATGAGAACGCTAAGGGAAGAGTGGTCTATAATTGGGTATATCAGCCCTGGGACAGACAGGGCATTCTGACGATTCGAAAATCCCTGCCGGACTTACGAAAGAATCCTACTGCATTTTATACGGAGTTAGGTACAGCCCTAGGGTCGACGATAATGACACTAGCCGACATCGACTTGTTCTTTGGGCTATGTCTGCCAGCCGATGTATGGAAACAAATCAGGAAAGTAGACCACACAGATTTGTTCGGCCATACCTGGGGACAACTCGACGAAATAGATAAGCAGCAAAACCCCGGACAGAAACCCTTAAAAGCCATACTTGACCTCCCTGACAAAATAGTGAGTAAGGTAAAAACCCTGGTTCCTGAGAAAAAGAAAGATTGGTCTATCGTAACAGCCTGCCGCCAAAAACCCCAGGAAGATGTTTCAGAATTCTTCTCCTGGTTTGAGACAGTGTTTTCCGACTATAGTGGACAAGACATGTCTACTGCAACCGGACACCACTTGTTCGTATAAAACTATGTTAAGAGATTGCTGCCAGAGGTTTCCCAGAAACTGCAAACCAGTGAAAGTAGCTGGGCGGCCTCTAAACCAGCGGCCATCCTTCAGATGTCCCAATACTATGAGCATCAGAAAAATGAGAATGAAAGGGCCAACGAAAAGAAAAAGAAACATTTGAAAGAAAGGGTCATGATGGCACAGCTACAGGGTTTAAATGCAGGAAGGGAACAGTACAAGGGAGGATATCAGCAAAATGCCCCTAGAGCGCCTCCACCACCTAGAACTAACATACCTACCCCATACAACGGGCGCAGAAACTTAGAGGAAGATGAATGTGCCTTCTGTAAAGGATACGGACACTGGAAGTCCCAATGCCCAATCCTGGCAGAAATAAATAAAGATAAAGGAGCAAGAGACTTAGCAAACGGACCGCGAGGTAGAGGACGGGGAAGAGGGTATGCAACTGACGCTAGCGGAGAAAGGCCCAATAGGACGAATGCTTTTGACCGCCCCGACAGAACCAGTGTCAGCAATCGGACTATGACAACACTTACGACTTTGCATAGGACAGCCAAGGGCAAGGGAGGGATCCAGTCGAGCTCTATGTTGATCAGCAAGGCCCTTATGTTACCGCAAAGTTCCTGGGCACAGAGTCGCCATTTCTGGTAGACACAGGAGCAACACGTAGTGCACTATCCAAATGACTAATCCCAAGGGCACCCTTGTCTGGCTCACATGTGACCTCAATAGGATTTGATGGTTCGCCCTCCACTGACCCTTTGTCCAGGCCCATTCCTTTTTAATGTAGAAAATAACATAATTGACACTACTTTCCTCCTCTCTTCCAACACCCCCGACGCCATTATGGGCCTCGACTTACTGAAACACTTCTGTGCAACTATCCGATTTTCTCCGGACGGAGTACGAGTCATCTTATATGACAATCACCAACACTCGAGAGACAGTCCACTCCAACGCATGTATCCCTTTTCTGAAGCAGATGCATCCCTACTAGACACTCTGCCATCGCACTTATGGGCTAGGGCTGACGCAGTTGTAGGACAGATGATGATCGACCCAGTGCGTGTAACTATCCGACAAGACGCAACTCTGCCAAAAATACCGCAGTACAAAATCTCACCAGAGGGAGAGAGAGCACTCACAGATATTATTCACTCACTCATCGAAGCAGGGGTAGTTGAAGAAGTAGTGAGCAACATTTGTAACAGTCCTATTCTGCCGATCATAAAGAAGCAAGGAGAGGGAGATGGGAAAGCCAACCGCTTTATCATTGATCTAAGGGAGGTGAATAAGATCGTAGTGCCCCAATATCTAGTTGTTTCCGACATTGCCACCATCCTGACCCTCATCCCATCCACTGCCACTGTTTTTACTGTCGTCGATCTCAAAAACGCATTCTTTTCTATACCCATTCACAAGGACAGCCGCTATCTTTTTGGATTTACACTCAGATCCCGCTCATTTAGATTTTGTAGAGCACCCCAGGGGTATACAGAAAGCCTGAGGGTCTACAGTCAGGCACTCAAAAGACAGCTGGATGCCATACAATTGCCAGACGGAGTAGCACTGATTCAGTACGTAGATGACATTTTGCTAGCAGCTGACACCATGTCAATAGCAGTCGCTGCCACCATTCAGTTACTTCATTTCCTCGCCAAACACGGTCAAAAGGTCTCCCGCAAGAAACTGCAATTCTGTCAGAAACAGGTGACGTACTTAGGACGCCTTTTGTCCAAAGAAGGGAGAACACTCACACCTGACAGGATCCAGACTATACTAGACACACCCATCCCCAAAAATCAGAAACAAGTCCGCTCACTAGTAGTCCTCACTTCATCCTGTCGGCAATGGTTGCCAAACTTCAGCCTCATCATCAAACCCCTTCTCTCCCTCCTAGCCAAAGATGTTCCCTTTCCACTCCCTTGGACCCCCGAATGCCAGACCTCCTTCAAAGAATTGCGAGATGCCCTTTGTTCAGCACCCATTCTAGGAACCCCAGACTACTCCAAACCATTCTCCCTTTTTACACACGAGAGAGAGGGATGTGCTTTATCTGTCCTGACACAATCGATTGGCCCAAACAGCGCCCTTGCGCTTATTTCTCAGCCACTCTTGACCCCGTAGCCAGAGCGTTGACAGCCTGCCTACAAGCTGTAGCATCCGCTGCAGTTTCGATACGACAGAGTGAAAGAATTGTGCTTTCCAACCCCCTTACAGTGTTAGTACCCCATGCTGTTGACACCCTCCTGATCCAGACCAAGACCCAACACCTGACTAGTGAACGATTGACTGGATATGAGTTGACCCTATTGGCTACACACATTAACCTGAAATGATGCACCACTCTGAACCCCGCTACTTTGTTGCCACAGCCTGAAAACGACCCAAATGTAACTCCCCTACACAACTGCGTAACCCTCACTGACGAGCAGACTAAAAGTAGAGTTGATCTCCGAGACACTGCCTTCCCAGAACCAGATGGGGACCTATGGGTGGACGGCTCCTGCCTCAAGCTCCCTGACGGCACTACCTCAGCAGCATATGCTGTGACCACAGCTCAAACTGTCCTAGAAACAGCTCGCATTGCCCAAAGATCTGCTCAAGCAGCCGAGCTCATTGCCCTCACACGAGCATGTATCGTAGCAGCTGGCACAACAGTCAGCATATACACTGATAGCCAGAACGCCTTCGGGGTGGTTCATCATTTCGCAATCCTTTGGAGAGAAAGAGGGTTCCTTACATCACACGGCACACCCATCCTACACGGAGATCTAGTCTCTGCATTGACAGAAGCAGTCCTCCTCCCCAAACAGTTAGCGGTAATCAAATGTCAGGCTCACAAGAAGGTGATCGATCTCATCGGATATGGAAATGCACTAGCAGACATCACTGCCCGATCTACAGCGCAAGACAGAACCACGACACACATGTATGTGACCAGGACAGAAGCAGAACACTGGACAGACGCCAGGGCAACTTTAAGGGACATACAGACAACAGGCACACAGATCGAGCTGACTGAATGGACACGGGTGGGACTGAAAGATGAGGAAGGCTGCTAGAGAACAAAAGATGGTGACAAATGGCTGTTAGCAGACGCATATCTGATTCCCATATTGACCATGGCACACTTACCCTCACACATAGGTTCTGCCCCCATGACCGAACTAATCACAAGAGTATGGCATAACAGAAGATTGCAGACTCAGCAAGACGTTTAGTACAGCAGTGCATGGTGTGCTTACAACACAACCCAGGGAAAGGGTCAGCAGTACCACGGGGAGGGTTTGGGATTCCCGATCACCCCTTTGAGATTCTCCAAATGGATTACATACAACTCGAAAGGTGCCATGGTTTCAAATACGTCTTAGTCATTGTAAGCGCATTTCGCAAGTGGGTGGAAGCATACCACACTCGCGACAACACTGCCATAGCTATTGTTAAGGTATTGTTAAAAGAATTCTTCCCTAGGTACGGCCTTTGTCAAATTTTATGGAGTGACAATGGCCCCCACTTTGTGGCAGAAGTGATTCAAAATATTCTGAAGGGCTTAGGGGTGAAGCAAAAGTTCCACGCCGTCTTTCACCCCCAATCAGCATGCCTGGTGGAACGACACAATGCCACACTAAAACTAAAATTGGCAAAAATAGTCGCTAGAACTGGGCTTAAATGGCCCGATGCACTCCCACTGGCATTGCTATCGATGCGTTCCACCCCAACCAAGCACAAGCTGACTCCATACGAAGTAGTCTTTGGCCAGCCCATGAACATTTGGGCCGCGCCAAAGCCAACCACCATTAACGACGTCCCTGATATAATAATGTCTAAATACCTGTACAAGTTACTTAATGAATTAACGTTTATCCATCAACAGGTGCTGCATGCCATTCCGGACGCGTCCAGGGGCCCAGGACAGGATATCAAACCTGGGGATTTCATCTTGATAAAGAATTTCCAGAGGTCTAAGAGTCTGGAACCCAGGTGGACGGGCCCCTGGCAAGTCCTCATCACCACTCAAACTGCTCTACGAGTGGAAGGGAAGAAAAATTGGCTGCATGCGCACCACTGACGAAAAATCTCACCGACCCTGACAACCAGCAAGGAAGTGGATGTCCAAGAAGAGCTCCTGACCAAAGATCGACCAGCCTTGAACTGCTACCCACAGACAGAGACACTAGAACTGGCAGAGTATCCCGACCCTACCGTACCGTCCAAGAAGGGGTACAACCTGAGGTCGGCAAAAGGAGGGTGCCTCGACACGCAGACCACTAAGTCAAACATCTCAGATCGGTAGCCAAACACTACAAAGGTTACCAGGAGACACGCTAGACGAAGTACATGGTCCTGTGAGTCATCGAGCCCCTTGAAAATGATGGAAGATCCCAGACGACCGAAAAATAGCGGCAACGACGCCAAGCCTGCCAAAATTCACACAGTAAAGACAATCATACTCATAACAGCATCCCTCACCAGCCTCTTGCTAATGGTGGCAATCTGGATCATCGAAGAAAGTGCTCCTGCTTACCGAACATTAATGCCTACTATGCAACCCACCACTGAAAAAGAACACTATCTGGTATCGCTGTCACCACACCTTCGAGAACGGCGCAGAGAGTTCTGGAATAACTCTTTCGTCCAACTGTTGCACCAGCACAATCTTGTCGCAAATGCCACGAACTGCTGGGTCTGTGGGCTGCTACCACATGCCGCTGAACATTCTATTCCTTTCATCCCTTCACCTTTCCCTGTTCATGGGTCCTGCCTTGCCTGGTTAATGCTCTTACAAGAAAGCTACAAAGACAATGCCACATCCGATGGGACAATAAAACAATTCTATAGCGAGTTCTGGCTAAATAAAACTGGGAGCACGGCTGTTCCCTTTTGTCCTCTCACTTCAAATGCGACCTTCCCAATGGATATTCCTGCAAAAGAGCGAGTGAAAATGCAAGTGTTCAATGATCCAACCAGACCCACTTTCTCCTTTCTAAAGAAAAGAACAGCTGCAACCACCACTGTGGCCCTGTCTGTGGTGAATGTCTCAGGTCTTGTCTGCATCGAAAGCCATGGGACGAAAATTGTAGGCCACAGTACTTGTCGCATCGCCAGGACTCTACACACTGCCGACCCCCCTTCATTTGTGGCATCGCCCAATATGTATTTCATCTGTGGTACTAAGGCCTACACCTGGCTCCCAAAAGGCTGGGGGGGGGGGGGGTACTTGCTACATTGCTTTTGTTCTACCTCCGACTTCTACTGCACTTGCTGGGCACCACTGAGAAAAACGGTCCAGAGACACCGACCAGGCAGATTTCACTGCATTCCAATTTCTTGACGCAGTTAAAGACCTTGTTCCACTTTGGGGTCCGATGGCAAACAGCTGGGCCATTCGACACCTGACTAAAGCAGTAGAGTCAGCTTTGAACATAACAGCTTGCATCCTCACCAACAACATTGCCGAACTTGAAGCGGTCCGCCTGATGACTTTGCAGAACCGTCTCGTTCTAGACGTGGTACTGGCAGACCGCGGAGGAGCATGCCGCATCATCGGTGCCAGCTGTTGTACCTTTGTCCCTGACAGCTCGCCTTCTGTCTATAAGGCGACCGAACATCTGCACAGACTGGCATCTGAAATACATCAAGAACAAGGAACTTGGACACCTGGAAGCTGGTTTTGGGGCTTATTAAAAGAATGGGTATGGAAAATATTGATGGTCCTCTTGGTTCCGATATTTCTAATATGTGGCTGCTGTTTGGGGATACACTGCATACCACCCTTGTGCTCACTATGTTTGAACTCTTTGTGCCCTAAGATTGCAGATTCTCGTATGGAACGAATTGATGTAATAAATAACATAGAGATACAGAACATTATGGGGATCGAAATAGATTAGCAAGATGTCTTGGGAATGTTCAAAGGGAGGACTGTTAGATCGCAGTTTACAAACGTGAACATCACCGGCGCCATCTTGCCTAACAAGAGCCATTGCCCGCACTTTTTTTTTTATATAAAACATCCTCAGGGCAACCCTGCCCCGGAGTCCCTTCCCGTGCCGAACCCACATGCCCTTTCATCCCTCGTGCACGAAACAGGCCCCTTTGATAACCTCTTCCCTTGCACCTGGTTGTTCGATCCGATCCCAGGCCATCACCCAACCCTGCGTATACACTTTATTGCCTTCGTACAGTAGGATCTTGCCTCCCATCAAAGGAGCCGGAATTAATCAATGCCACAACCCCATGAGATCCGACCGATTGAGCTTATTTAAGCTCCTCCCGGAATGTCCAGCTGCGCGACAGCCATCAACTATTGAGATTGGGGTGGGGATCTCCACTGTGTGAATATGTGTGGGAACAAGCCTAAAGCGGGGATTCCAGAAATGCTTAACGTACATCAAAGTAATGTCAGGAATGTGTTACACTGCAATAAAACAATATAAGAATGTATATAAGGCCAGGCCACAGAGATGCATTTAGAGCACCTCGAGACGATACCCCGTTTGTCTGATCTGAGGTGCTTTGCTCCGGAGAAATAAATCCATCCTTTGCTTTCCAATTTCCAGCGCCTGTCTCTTTGTTTTGGTAACTATCATATTGGGAATAAGAGGCGCCCTGCGCCAAACAGTCTGGGTACTCGTTAAAGATTGGCTGTTTTTCCACACCTGTGGTGGCAAGAGCCCTCTTGGGAGTGTTCTCAAGGGTGGGCTTCCCTAAGGAGGTTTTCTAAGACAGAGGTGCAAACTTCATGTCTGGATATTTGACTGCTATGTGGAAGGAGTGTGGAGTGAACTACAAATTCACCTCACCCTATCACCCACAGTGCAATGACCTTGTGGAAAGATTTAACAAGACCTTAAAGGGGATGATCAAGGGTGTACCTGAAAGGCTTAGGCAAAGATGGGACATCCTTGTCCCCTGCCTTTTGTTCGCCAAGAGCAGGGGTACTCATAGTACGGCCCAGCGGCTCGGCAAGCCTTCCTGGGCGGCCCGCGGAACTTGCAGACACCTGTGTTAAAAAAAAACAACTCAATAGTGTTCTCAAATACAGCCGCAGCAGCACGGACACAGACTCTGCTCTGTAGTGGCCAGGGGATTCCAGTATTTTCAGAGGGGAGCTGCAGGGGCCTAAGAGGTGAAAGGGAGGGAGGGAGACACAGAGGGGGAGAGAGGGAGGGAGAGAGAAGGAGGGAGAGAAAGAGAAGGAGAGAGAGAGTGAGAGAAGGAGGGAGAGAGAGAAAGATGTGTGTATGCTGGGTCTGGTGGTTCAGTGGACGAAGGTGTCTGCTGCAGGGACCTGTGTTTAAACTCATGGCCCAAAAATGTTTTTGCTTTCGCCCCGCCCCCTCCCCCTCTGACCCGCCCCCACCGGTGCGGCCCTCGGCCGCAAACCTCACTGTAAATTTGGCCCCCGAGAGAAAGTTTGTGAGTACCCATGGCCTAGAAAGAGGTCCCACAGAAGGGGGTTGGCTACAGCCCTTTTGAGCTTCTGTTTGGGCATCCTGTAAGGGGACCCCTATGTCTAGTGAAGGAAGGATGGGAGTTACCTCTTGTGAGAAGTTGGCCCGATATGCAGCGTTCGCTATTCTAGCGACCACTATGCATCGGTCCAAACGACCCTTATGGTGATTGGTTGTAAGTCAACCTTAGACCAGCTATCCTAGTAGCGTGTATACGAGCAGTCTTCGGGCTAAACTCTAGAGGGCGTGTTAAGCCAGCTGTTATACCATCACATACCCCTTGAACACCAAGTGAAAGGACACCACACAAGTGTTATGAAAATAAACAGTATATTTATTAGAATCACAACAGCCCTGTACTCTTTATGAGGACAGGGTACTAAGCACAGAACAAAACTCTTAGGAAAATACTTCAAGTGCACAATTAAAACAAGTGCCCGAGGGCACGGAAAGTTCTAGTGGTCTCGGGCGGACCCGATAAGGCAAGTCGGAAGCGAGGGACTCAGGACCCTTAAGTAAGGAGGCTATGCAGTCACCGAAATGCCGGAGTTACCTAGCCACGAGGGCTGCGGCTGCACAAGTCTTACAGGCGTCGGGGGTCTTTGTTGACGAGCCAGGAGCCGGAAGAAAAGGAGTTGCTGGCCGGCGACCAGTGATGAATAGTTCGTAGAGATCCAAGCCTGGATCAGAGATCGATGATACCTGAAAGCAGAGGGGACCAAGTTCGTACTACTAGCCAGTAGTCAGAGGGTACCAGGAAGGCACCGGATGGCCGTCACCTCGACTAGGTGAGTGGGCGACGCTAGGCTCTGGAGTCTCACGGACCAGGAGGCGTTGTCGGCGACCAGGATGGAGGTGCGAGCTGTCCCACGAAGGTTGATGGTGTCGGCGTCGCTGGGCCCAGGATTGGGGCAACAAGCCTTGGCAGATTTCAGGGCCACGTGGTGGGCCTAAAATGGTGTCTTGAGTGGACCAGGAGGGTCCGGGGTGCTCCTCTCGCAGAAGGGAGCAAAGGCCAGTCTGGAGCAACCAGACCAGCAGCGTTGGTTGTCGGATGTCGTCAAAGAAGGGCACAAGCCAGCGGCTAGTGACCAGACAACGTGCTGAGCAGCGAGCAGAAGGGCCCCACGCAGATCGTGGAGATGCTGGGAGGCTGCACTTTGATGCTGGAGCTGCTCAGGGTCGGGGCTTCTCGGACCCCAGAGCACTCACCAGAGGATTCCTTCGGTGGTTGTGCTGGTTAAGAAAGCGTGCAGGTTTTGATGATGGCCGGTCCCTCGAGGTCTCGTCGCACCCACAGATCTCAGCTGAGCTGACGACGTGGGTAGAGGTCAGAGGTGCCAGGGAAGCCGGTTCTCGTCGAGCTGGGCAGTCGGATTCCTGAGGAAGGACTTGCAGCAAACCGCAGAGTTCTTAGATGGTGCCTGCGGATGCAGGGTGACTACTCCTTAGCCACAAGGGAGAAATCTTGAGAAGAGTCTTGAATGTCCTTTCGTTGAAAGTAGTTCTTGATTCAAAGATGATCTAATTTGGAAGGGTCCCCGCTCCGGCCTTTATCCTAAAGAAAGGGGTGGGTACATGACTAGGTCCTGCCCTAGGGGTGGGACCAGGAAGGGGGTAGTTACACCCCTCTCCCCTGCCGGACTTTCCCCAGGTCAGGGGCTGCGCGCCCCTGGAACTGGTTCTAACCGGCAGATGCGTAGTGAGCACCGGGGTGCCACTCCGCAGTCACCTTCTCGCAAAGCCCTACCTACCCAGAATACACAAACTCTGTCTGGGACGGTGCGAACACCGCCCTGGACAGGAAACCCTTTGTTCAAGCTCTCCTCGCTGGAAGGACTCCCAGCAGCAGGAGGTCAGACTCGTGTCTGTGGTGGCAGCATCGATTTTGTGGAGCTGAGGCTTTAGTTAACTTTAACCGGGGTTCACAGTTACGTACATGTCGTGTCCCTCTAGAAGGGCGGAATGCTAACCTCGTCGCCAGAATTGGTGAGGGGGCAGCATCCCGATTCGTATGACACCTTACTCGACATGTCTTGATAACGCTATACCGAAGTTACCGATATGATACGCGTTATCATGGAACAGCCATTGGGTCTTGGTTCCGCAAGCTGCAACCGGGCTCGGCTCGTGCCAGAGCCCAATTCACACGGTTCCATGCACTCTGCCTTCAGGATTGGCAAGGCCTGCCACAGGAGTGACTGATAGGAACCCGGGTGTCCATTGTGAGGTTAGATATAGGGATACTATACCTAAAGCAACGAGCGAGTACGCTACGTTGCCCCAGCTGTCATGCAGCCAGTTGTGTCAGATTTAGATGGCCATCCAGGGGTGGCATAATACATGCTTCAGCCCCTGGTAGGCCCTGGGTACACCGACGCCCTGAGTTACAGGGTCTGACAAGGTGGCCCAGTTCCAATTGGGTAATGCACCTAAGGTACACGCATCAATTTAGTGAGAGAACAGCTAGGCTGTGGGTCTGATTAGCAGGCCCACAGCCTGAGAAAGTCGTAAACCAGTGAAACAAAAGCAAAAAGTCCGGGTGATCATAGGATTGCAGACCCTACTCTCCTACATGACCCCCCCCCAAACGTTGGGACAATAAGCTAACCTTGACCAGGTGAGTCTTCTTGTTCTAAGTGGAAATACCTGGAGAGCCCATCTGCATTGCCATGATCAGTGCCAGGTCTATGCTGCACTGTGAAGTCCATCCCCTGTAGGGAAATGGACCACCTAAGCAGTTTGGGGTTTTCACCCTTCATCTGATTTAGCCATAGGAGGGGCTTATGGTCGGTCTGAATCTTGAAATGAGTGCCAAACAAGTATGGCCTCAGTTTCTTCAGGGCCCACACCACAGCGAAGGCCTCCCTCTCTATAGCTGACCAATTTTTCTCTCTGGGGGTCAGCCTTCTGCTTATAAAAGCAATGGGCTGGTCATTACCATCGAAATTCAGTTGAGATAGAACAGCTCCCACACCCAACTCAGACGCATCTGTTTGGACAATGAATGGTTTGGAGTAGTCTGGACTCTTGAGGATAGGTGCCGTGCACATGGCCTGTTTTAGGTCATCGAATGCTTTTTGACGGCTCGCTGTCCACTGAACCTTTTTTGGCATTTTCTTACTCGTCAGCTTATTAAGCGGAGTCACAATTGATCCGTAATTTCTGACAAACTTTTGGTAGTAACCAGTCAGGCCCAAGAAAGCTCGAACCTGAGTCTGGGTGGTTGGAGGAGCCCAGTCCCTGATTGACTGTATCTTGCTCTCCAGTGGTTGAACTTGGCCTCCACCAACAAGGTGGCCCAAATACACAACCTGTGTCTGCCCTATCTGGCACTTGGTAGCCTTGATAGTGAGGCCTGCTGCTTGCAGCGCCTCTAACACTTTCCGCAGGTGGACCAGGTGATCCTCCCAGGTGGAGCTAAAGACAGCAATATCATCAAGATACGCCGCACAGAAGTCATCCAGCCCAGTGAGAACGTGATTCACCAACCGTTGGAAGGTGGCAGGTGCATTTTTCAAACCAAAGGGCATTACCACAAATTGATAATGCCCACCAGGGGTAGAAAATGCTGTCTTAGGCTTAGCGTCCTCAGCTAACCTGATTTGCCAATACCCAGCTGTCAGGTCAAACGTACTTAAGTAGTTGGCCGAAGCCAATCTATCGATAAGCTCGTCTGCCCTTGGTATTGGGTGGGCATCAGTCTTAGTGACTGCATTGAGACCCCTGTAGTCTACGCAGAACCTCATCTCTTTCTTACTGCCCGGGGTGTGAGGTTTCGGCACTAGAACTATGGGACTAGCCCAGGGGCTGTCCGAGGGTTCGATGACTCCCAGCTCCAACATTTTCTGCACTTCACTTCTGATGCAGTCTCTAACATGATCGGGCTGCCTGTAGATTTTACTCTTGACGGGCAAGCTGTCACCAGTGTCAACCTCATGGGTACACCAATTGGTCTGACTGGGTGTTAGAGAGAACATATGCCGGAAGGATTGAAGAACCTGTTTACAATCCTCCTGTTGATGTTCGGAGAGGCTGCGACAAAAGACAACACCGTCTACCGATCCATCGTCAGGATTCTGAGTGAGCAGGTCGGGGAGAGGGTCACTCTCCTCCTCCTGTCCCTCATCTATGGCCATGAGCAAACTCATGTCCTTCCTGTCGACATATGCTTTGAGCCTGTTGACATGGAGCACCCTGTGGGTGCTCCGGGGAGTTCCAAGGTCTACCAGGTAGGTGACCTCTCCCTTTTTCTCCAGGATGGTGTAGGGCCTGGACCATTTGTCCTTGAGTGCTGCTGGGGCCACTGGCTCCAACACCCACACCTTCTGTCCGGGCTGATAAACAGTCAAGACAGCCTTTTGGTCATGCCAAGCTTTCTGGAGTTCTTGGCTGGCCTTAAGGTTTTCGGACGCCTTTTCCATGTACTCAGCCATCCGCGAGCGGAGACCAAGCACATAGTCCACTATGCTGGTTGCAGGCTTTTTGAGAGGTCTCTCCCATCCTTCCTTCACCAAACACAGGGGTCCTCTTACAGGATGCCCGTACAAAAGTTCAAAAGGGCTGTAGCCAACCCCCTTCTGTGGGACTTCTCTGTAAGCGAATAAAAGGCAGGGAATCAGGACGTCCCATCTACGCCGAAGCTTTTCAGGTAGTCCATGAATCATCCCTTTTAGGGTCCTGTTGAATCTCTCAACAAGCCCATTGCATTGTGGATGATAGGGTGTAGTGAATTTGTAGTTGACACCACATTCCTTCCACATAGCAGTTAAGTAGCTCGACATGAAGTTTGCACCTCTGTCGGAGACGACCTCCTTAGGGAAGCCCACTCTGGAGAATACTCCAACTAGGGCTCTTGCCACCACAGGGGCTGTAGTGGTCCTAAGGGGAATAGCTTCAGGATACCTGGTGGCATGATCCACTACCACCAGTATAAACTTGTGCCCTGATGCTGTTGGTGGTTCCACGGGACCGACGATGTCGATCCCCACCCGTTCAAAGGGCACCCCCACCACAGGCATTGGTATAAGGGGGGCCTTTGTAGTGCCACCTGACTTACCACTGGCTTGGCAAGTGACACAGGAGCGACAAAACTCCTTGGTATCTTCGTTCATGTGAGGCCAGTGAAAGTGCGAGACAAGCCTGTCCCACGTCTTCGTCTGGCCTAAGTGTCCTGCTAAGGGAATCTCGTGGTCCAAGGTAAGGAGGAAACCACGCTGAGACAAGGGGATAACCAGCCTACTGGTCATGCCAGGCTTGGGGTCTCTTGCCTCAGTGTACAGGAGTCCATCTTCCCAGTATACCTTGTGGGTACCTGTGGCGTTCCCAGCAGCCTCAGCAGCAGCCTGCTGTCTGAGGGGTTCAAGGGAAGGGCAGTCTAACTGGTCCTTCCCCAGGTCTTCTCGTGTGTGTCCCCCTGAGCCCAGAAACTCAACTTGATCAAGTTCGAGTTCTTTAGGTTCAGTTTCCCGCAATTCCTGGAGGTCAGCCTCCTCTGAGACTTGATCCTCGACCTGGGGCAAGGGGGAAGGCGAGGCCTTAACCCGACTGCTCTTCTTCTTGGGAGGTGTCTGGTCCGTTGTTCCAGGATCCAGCACCTGTTCAGTGGGGCATCGTCTGACCTGTGACCTGGTCACAGCAAACACATGTGCTGGCAAGCCCAACATCTCCATGTGAGTCCGTTGCTCCACTTCCGACCATTGTGATGACTCCAAATCATTGCCCAACAAACAATCCACTGGGAGGTCTAAACTAACAACAACCCTTTTCTGGCCATTTACCCCTCCCCAGGAGAAAGCAACAATCACCAAACTATGACTGGTAGTGACGTTGCTGGCATTGGTCACCAGGAAATCTGTACCTGGCATGATTTGTCCAGGGTCCACGAAGTTAGGCGTCACCATGGTGACGCTGGCACCCGTGTCCCTATAGGCCTGAGCCATTCTTCCATTTATTAAAGGCGTCTGTCGGTATTTGCCCAAAGTATTGGGACTGACATCAGGGGACATATCCACATCCCCCGTACAGACAAGGACAGCCTGAGTGAGCGTACCAACTAGGTTGTCACACCCCTCAGAACCCAAGGTTAACCCAACTAGTCCCTTGGGAGGCGCACTACTACTGCTGGCTGTACTAGGGGGCACAGGTGCCTTAGGGGCTGCAGTAGCAGGAGTCTGCCCTCCTTTCTTGGTGCACTCACTAAACCAGTGAGCTTTACTTTTACAGTATTGGCACCACCTTTTCGATTGACCTTCTTGATTCTTCTTTTTCTGGGAAGCCTGACCCCCCCCCCCTCTTTGGGTTGTTGGGGACCTGTCGAAGACTTCTGGTCAGTTTGTTCCCCTTTCGAATCTTTACCCTTCTGGTCTGCTTTCTTCTGACCACCCTGGTTCTGGCCCTGGTTTTGCTTAACCCTTGTTCTGACCCATCTGTCTGCCTTCTTTCCCAATTCTTGGGGAGAGGTCAGATCCGAGTCGACAAGGTGCTGATGCAACAACTGGTTCTGACAATTGTTTAAAATCTGTTCTCGCATGATCAAATTATACAATCCTGTGTAATCAGTAACCTTACTGTCAAAGAAGGGCACAAGCCGGGGGCGTGGCCAAGGACCGAACATGGCAGACGTGATCTAGCGAGGCTCCGTCCGTGACCACCATCACTAGCTAATTATCCTTCATTCCCCCACCTCCCCTACTGCCACGATACAACCCCCCAGTCCCGGGAGGCGGTGCGGACCCCCGACGCCGATTGGCGACTGAGGACGACTGCAGACGACTGAATACGGGCCGTGGTGTGGAGGAGGCCTGGCCCTCGTGGTGCGGCGGCGGACTGGCGTGAGGAGGCGGCCGGAGCCGACCGGGTCCGCTGCGGATGAGACAAGGGCCGCTGACGGGCGGTGAGCCGGTACACACCAGCGGTCGGCCTGCGGGAGTGGTACGGATCGGTGACCTGCCGCACCCTCTGAACGCCTAGAACCAGTAAGGACACTGCCTGGGGGGCCCGCCGAAGAGCCCTGCCCGCCCGGCGAGGAGGCGACGCTGACCGCGTGTGATCCAGGTCTGAGCGCGCCTGCCCCCGCCGAGCTCTGCGGTCTCCCTGAGGACGCTGCCGAGGCTGTCCTACCCCGAGTGCTGCTGTCCGGAGGGGCAGCGCGAGACACTGACAGAGGTGGGCTGGACGGTGCCCCCCCCCCCCAGTGTGTGGACTCTGCCTGCCGAGTGCACGGAGCAACAGTGGAATAACAGGCACCCCACAACGCCGCTGCAAGCTGCAGATAGCGCTCGGTCTCTGAGTGGCCCCCCCACACCCCCTTACACCGGCATAATAACGGCGCGACCTACCAGCCCATGAAAGAGTGGACCGCCATTCCTGGATTCTACACAGTACCTGCTGCACCCTGGGGGGGGGGCTGGTGAGACCTCCTGCACACGTTAAGACGCGGGGGGACAGCGACGGGTGGCCTCTCCCTGGCAACTATACGTGGGGGACACCGGCGGAGTACCACTCGACTGCGACTCGCTCTTTGCTGGCCCAGACCAGTAGCATAGGGGACGCTCTGCAGCCACTACCCTGCAACACGCATTATGGGCAGGAACAGGACCAAGGCGCAGGACCACGGTGCTGGAACCGACCTTCAGTCCACGGGCTCGGAGGACCCACTGGCATCCTCGAACGTGGAAATGATCCCCCCAACGGGCAAGACTTCGCAGGATGTGAAACTGGACCTTATACTAGCTGAAATCAAGGCGTCTAGGGAGGCGCTAGAATCCCGAATGGACAACATGGCGACGAGCCTCTCACTGCTCAAGGCGGACCATACGAAGCTGGCGGAGAAAGTCAAAGAGCACAAAATAGCACTAGACGACCTCATCCCACAACAAACATCCCATTCTACGAAGCTCGAACAAATGGACAAGCAGATTAAACTGATATGGGACAAGTTGGATGATGCGGAAGGGCGGGCCCGCCGCAATAACGTGCGCATACTGGGTATTCCGGAGAAAAGCGAGGGGAAGGACCCTACCCAATTTGTGGAGGACTGGCTAAAGCAGATAGTGGACCCCCAAGACCTCACGCCACTATACAGTGTGGAGAGAGCGCACCGGATGCCGGCGAGACCGCCTAAATCAGGAGCGTCACCGCGCCCCCTAATTGCCCGCCTATTACACTACAAAGACCGAGACTCGGTCCTGAGGGCCGCGAGGGAGAAGGCCCCATTGCGCTTCGAGGACAAGACTATTTCGGTGTACCCGGATTTCACCCCAGCGGTGCAGAGGGCCCGCTCGATGTTCCTGGGAGTTAAGCGCATGTTGCGGGACAGAAATGTGAAGTACGCTCTGCTGTTCCCGGCACGACTCAAAGTGCTTTACAATAATAGGTCCTACTTTTTCGAGTCACCAGAGGAGGCGGCGGAGTGGATTGAGGTAACACTAACGCCCCCGAACACGCAGGACCCCTTGGAGGAGGATCGCGGAGAGGGATCATCGCGCCGGGGAGGTCGCAGCCGGAAGGGAGCCACCAAGGATCACGCGCACCGACACGCGGCCTCTGGGGGACCGTCTTTGGCCGGGACCGAAGGGATAGGGCAACTGACAACGGCCGCCCTGGCTGAGCACGACGCCCAGGACCCTGCCGCGTCAGCCAGCCGATCCGCCACTCACACGGAGGTGTCGGGATCTGCTGATAGCCTGCAACTGTTCCCCAAGATCACGGCACAAGAAGCACATGACCTGTGACTGTGGCTGGGCAGAACGTCGGATGGTAACGTATGAACTAACTGCAAGGCGGTCGGGGGGGGGAGGGCCCTTTTTTGCTCTTGGTGTGATGGAGTGCTACCAACAGACTCTGGACTGGTGTAAGAGGCCCCAGACCCCCACCATATAGACATGTTTAACTGTAAGGCATGCCCACGTTGGGCTATATTGTTTGGATCCCGAAAGGTTTTGTTCGGGGACCTGGGAGTTACGGGGTTGTTTTTTGTACGGGCACGAGACTTCTGGCTGTTTACTTATACCTGCTCCGTGGTGCGGAATCTACCGACTACACCTGCTGCCGCTAGGGATGGGGACCCTTAATGACTATAAATTGTGCACTTGGAATGTTCGTGGCATGAGGTCGGTCCACAAAAGACATAGAATCTTAGCCCAACTGAACCGCAGGAAGGTCAATATTGCCTGCCTTCAGGAAACCCATTTAACGACCTCGGAAAGTGGGAAATTGCTCAAAAAGTGGAAGGGTCAATTGTTCGCCACCTCTTACTCAGCCTTCTCGAGAGGGGCCGCTGTGTGGCTGAGGAATTCAGTCCCCTTCAAACTGGTGGAACTGAGGGCGGATACGAATGGCAGATATGTATTTGTTCGAGGGTTGTTGGATGGTTCCCCTGTTGTGCTGGGAAGTGTATACGCACCGAACTCGAACCAATCAGCGTTCCTGGTGACGATTGGCGGAGTGCTGGCTGATTGGGCTGATTTCCCCTGGTTGCTGGGAGGGGATTTTAATGCTGTGCTGGATGTATCAATGGATAGGTCGCACCCACCATTACAGGCCACGGAAAGTAGGAAACAGGCTGAGGCGCTGGCGCAGTGGGCAGAGGGTTGGCAATTAACGGATGCATGGCGAGGCAAACACATATTAGACAGGGAATATACATTCTATTCGCCACCACACAAGTTGCACACCAGAATAGATCATGTGTTCTGCACCATGCCACTCTTAGGGTCGGTTTTAACGGCGGAGCACATGGGGAAAACTTTCTCAGACCACAACCCGGTGGAAGTCGCTTTTCAGTGGGGTAGGATCCCAACTCCCATACCAACCTGGCGCCTTAACCCAGACCTCTTAGAGGACACGACTTTCCGCGCATCACTGGAGATGGCCATTGTGACTTACTTTGACATAAACGGTGGGTCAGCGAGCGCCCGCCAGGTGGAGTGGGATGCTTTTAAGGTCACGATACGGGGTGAAGCGATGAGCACACGGGTGGGCATGAGGCACATTGTGATGGACAAACTCCGGGATGTGGAGGGACGTCTAGCACTACTGGAGAGTGAAGCTGCCGGCACGAATGTGCCTTTCACGCCCCTACAGGAAGCACACATCCAACATGCTGAGCTGTTAGAGGAACTGCGTATCCTTGACTACCGTGAGTACACGAGTAGACAACATGCACAGGCAGATAAGGCAGGACCTTTATTAGCCCGACTGGTAAAAGACGACCCGATACACTTGCCCATAATGGAGGTACTTGGCCAGGGGGGGACCACGGCAACTACGCGGCTGAGTGTGAACGCGGCGTTTCGAGACTACTATGGGACGTTATACGGCCCGCACGACCCTATGGCGGATGGGGCACTCGGGGACTTCATGAGGGGGTTGGAAATGCCGAAGCTAGAGGAGAGACAGAGGAAAGAGTTGGCAAGGCCTATCACGATAGCAGAAATTCGACAGGCCATTCGCGCCCTCCCACGGAACAAGGCCCCGGGCACGGATGGCCTTCCAGTGGAATTCTATGGAGCCTTCATAGACCTACTGGCACCACGTCTACTAGAGGTATACAGGGAGGCGCTTAAGGCTCGGGGTCTTCCACAGTCCACACTACAAGCCCTAATAGTATCACTGCTGAAACCAGACTGGGACAGCCTGTGTATAGCAAACTACAAACCGTTATCGTTACTAAACACGGATTACAAAATACTAAGTAAGCTACTAGCGACCAGACTGGCTCAATACATTCCATCACTTATACACCCAGACCAGTGTGGCTTTGTCCCGGGCAGGAGCACCGCTATGAACCTGCGGCGCCTCAGCCAAATCATGCTAGGTACACCGGGAGAGGCGGAGACGGAGGGCTGCGTATCACTAGACTTGAAGCAGGCCTTCGACTCCATCAAGTGGGACTACATGTTTGCGGTACTCGAATATTTTGGGTTGCCGATAGAGTACATTAGTTGGGTGAAACTACTTTACAAATATCCAACTGCACGGGTCCGAACTAACAGGTGCATATCAGCACAATTGGCAGTGGCTAAGGGTACCAGGCAGGGATGCCCATTATCCCCGCTATTGTTTATACTAGCGCTAGAGCCCCTGCTGTGCAAACTCCGAGAGTCCGCGCCACACAGAGGTATACGGAGGGGTGAGAAGACGCATGTGGTATCAGCGTACGCGGACGACATTATACTCTACTTTGGAGACCTGGGAGGGGACTTAGACCCTGTGCCTGAAATATTTAACACCTTCAGCACTATGTCGGGCCTTACGATTAGTGAACCCAAGTCATATGGGTTTTTCTTCTCTGCAGCCAGGATGGAAACTCATCTTCCCTTTGCACCTTACTCATTCCAGGTGGCGGAGCACACCTTCCGTTACCTAGGGATACAAGTGTATAGAGATCCAAGGGACCTGCTAGAGGGCAACGTAGGAAGGGCAATTACGAAGCTGAGGGCACAGGTGCGATTTTGGATCACGCTCCCGTTAGCGGTGGCGGGCAGGGTGACAATCACCAAGATGGTGGTCCTGCCACGCCTGTTGTACTACTTTACCGGGCTGCCGCTGAAAATCCCCGCCGCGGTATTCAAAGCACTGGACACTGTGGTGACTGAATTGGTCTGAGGCACTGGGAGGCGACGTATCAGTCTAAAGAAGTTGCAGCTTCCCACGTCTGCGGGTGGTATGGGGGTCCCGGACCTCCGGGCATATAACTTCGCATGTCAACTGCAATGGCTCGCCTACTGGCTGGCAGGACGCGATCTGCACGAAATTGATATGTCTGACTCAGAATGGAACAGAGGGATGGTTCACGCCCTATTGCTCCCGAAGGCGGGGATCCCGAGGTCCACGCCCCCCCTTCTCCGCATAGCGATTGAACACTGGAGGCGGGCTGTAAAATACGCGTCTCCCATGTCAACTTACGCCCCTACGATACCACTACTGGGGTTGCCAGCCGGGCTACGAACACTATCAAACCACATGCTTACGGATTGGCACGACTTGGGAGTGACACAGGTGGGGGACTTCTTTAATGATGGAAAGATGATGACATTTGAGGACTTTCGCATTACACACCACTCACCTGGGAGGTCGTTCTTGCTACACGCACATGTGAAATGTTACATAGCACAGGCATGGGCCCCTGATGGGACGGAGCCACCCACGAACCCACTAATCACGATGCAATATCTAATGGGGGCTGGCAGCCACCTGACCAGGTGGATAACGCATGGCATAAGAGAGGGCAGGGCCATCTCGCTGCAACCATTACGAGATAAGTGGGAACACGACATTGGGAGAACGCTCAGAGATAAGGAGTGGGACAGGATCTTGAAATACCCCAAAAAGGTATCGAGGAACCAGAAGTTTAAATTCATACAGCTCATGCTCCTACACCGAGCATATCTGACGCCTCACCGCCTGCACACTATGTTCCCAGACACTCCTGATACATGCCCAAGGTGTGGGGGGGAGGATGCCCGACTGGCTCACATGCTGTGGGCTTGCCCTAAGCTGGGGTACTACTGGACCACGGTACAGTCTGACCTGGCCAGACTAGTCCCTTCCAAACCATACAACACATTGGAATATGCCCTCCTGGGACTGGGCCCTGTGGAGCGGAGGAAGAGCGTAGGCACACGGTTCACAGACTTGGCCATGATATTAGCGAAGCGTGCGATCACTATGAGGTGGAAGTCCCCCAAGCCACCAAGACCCTGAGATGTGGAGGGCGGAGCTAGTGAGGTGGGGAAAGGCTGAAAGTACAACGTTGCAGCGCGAAGAACGCAGAGGGCTTAGGAAACACCCCATTTCCCTAGACTGGAATGCTTTGCTGGGGTCCTTTGAGTCGGGGAACGATTCGGAATCAGAACACACTGTGGACTTGGGCTCCAACTCATAGACTGACACTTATGCGGCGCTCACCAATAGGTGGGACCCTTCGCACGAACCTACAGGTGCACAGACACGAACGGCACTAACATGACAGTGTTTAACCCCACATACCCCTAACACGCATACAGCAGGGATTCTACAACACACGCTGTATATACATATAAGAATGTCCGTCACCGCGGGCTGCTATAAATGTGAATAGGAAGTGCCTGAAGGGGGGAGGGCGAGGGTGGGGGGAGTTTAGTTTGGGTGTTGTAGTATCATAATGGAAAATGGAAAAATGTGTATATCCTGTCAGTGCGAACATATGATGCAAATATGTGACTCATGTACCGAAATGCTATGCACTGCTTACTATAACTGCATTTATCCTGCTAATAAAGAAATTTTCAAAAAAAAAAAAAAGAAGGGCACAAGCCAGCGACTAGTGACCAGACAACGTGCTGAGCAGCGAGCAGAAGGGCCCCACCCAGATTGTGGAGATGCTGGGAGGCTGCACTTTGATGCTGGAGCTGCTCAGGGTCGGGGCTTCTCGGACCCCAGAGCACTCACCAGAGGATTCCTTCGGTGGTTGTGCTGGTTAAGAAAGCGTGCAGGTTTTGATGATGGCCGGTCCCTCGAGGTCTCGTCGCACCCACAGATCTCAGCTGAGCTGACAACGTGGGTAGAGGTCAGAGGTGCCAGGGAAGCCGGTTCTCGTCGAGCTGGGCAGTCGGATTCCTGAGGAAGGACTTGCAGCAAACCGCAGAGTTCTTAGATGGTGCCTGCGGATGCAGGGTGACTACTCCTTAGCCACAAGGGAGAAATCTTGAGAAGAGTCTTGAATGTCCTTTCGTAGAAAGTAGTTCTTGATTCAAAGATGATCTAATTTGGAAGGGTCCCCGCTCCGGCCTTTATCCTAAAGAAAGGGGTGGGTACATGACTAGATCCTGCCCTAGGGGTGGGACCAGGAAGGGGGGTAGTTACACCCCTCTCCCCTGCCGGACTTTCCCCAG
The DNA here is from genome assembly GCF_964263255.1 of Lissotriton vulgaris. Classification (NCBI taxonomy): domain Eukaryota; kingdom Metazoa; phylum Chordata; class Amphibia; order Caudata; family Salamandridae; genus Lissotriton; species Lissotriton vulgaris. The sequence goes on along the minus strand of NW_028247526.1, from coordinate 63,666 downwards.
GTCAGGGGCTGTGCGCCCCTGGAACTGGTTCTAACCGGCAGCTGCGTAGTGAACACCGGGGTGCCACTCCGCAGTCACCTTCTCGCAAAGCCCTACCTACCCAGAATACACAAACCCTGTCTGGGACGGTGCGAACACCGCCCTGGACAGGAAACCCTTTGTCCAAGCTCTCCTCGCTGGAAGGACTCCCAGCAGCAGGAGGTCAGACTCGTGTCTGTGGTGGCAGCATCCATTTTGTGGAGCTGAGGCTTTAGTTAACTTTAACCGGGGTTCACAGTTACGTACATGTCGTGTCCCTCTAGAAGGGCGGAATGCTAACCTCGTCGCCAGAATTGGTGAGGGGGCAGCATCCCGATTCGTATGACACCTTACTCGACATGTCTTGATAACGCTATACCGAAGTTACCGATATGATACGCGTTATCATGGAACAGCCATTGGGTCTTGGTTCCGCAAGCTGCAACCGGGCTCGGCTCGTACCAGAGCCCAATTCACACGGTTCCATGCACTCTGCCTTCAGGATTGTCAAGGCCTGCCACAGGAGTGACTGATAGGAACCCGGGTGTCCATTGTGAGGTTAGATATAGGGATACTATACCTAAAGCAACGAGCGAGTACGCTACGTTGCCCCAGCTGTCGTGCAGCCAGTTGTGTCAGATTTAGATGGCCATCCAGGGTTGGCATAATACATGCTTCAGCCCCTGGTAGGCCCTGGGTACACCGACGCCCTGAGTTACAGGGTCTGACAAGGTGGCCCAGTTCCAATTGGGTAATGCACCTAAGGTACACGCATCAATTTAGTGAGAGAACAGCTAGGCTGTGGGTCTGATTGGCAGGCCCACAGCCCGAGAAAGTCGTAAACCAGTGAAACAAAAGCAAAAAGTCCGGGTGATCATAGGATTGCAGACCCTACTCTCCTACACCTCTCAAAAAGCCTAAGCCTGACATAGTGGACTATGTACTTCGTCTCCGCTCCAGGATGGCTGAGTATATGAAAAAGGCTTCCAAAAACCTTGAGGCTAGCCAAGAACTTCAAAAAGCTTGACATGAACAAAATGCTGTACTGACTGTGTACCAGCCAGGACAGAAAGTATGGGTGTTTGAGCCAGTGGCCCCAGCAGCACTCCAGGACAATTGGTCTGGACCCCACACCATTGTTGAGCAAAAGGGAGAAGTCATCTACTTGGTAGACCTTGGGACTCCCAGAAGCCCCTACAGGGTGCTTCATGTCAACAGACTGAAGACATATGTTGACAGGGAAGACATGGGCTTGCTCATGGCTACAGATGAGGGACAGGAGGAAGAGAGTGACCCTCTCCCAGACCTGCTTTCTCAGAACCCTGATGATGGTTCGGTAGATGGAGTAGCCTTGGCAGGCAGCCTCCTTGACCAGCAGCAACAGGACTGCAGACAAGTCTTACAGTCCTTTAGACATATGTTTTCCCTGACCCCAAGTCAGACAAGCTGGTGCACCCATGAGGTGGACACTGGTGACAGTCGGCCTGTGAAGAGTAAAATCTACAGGCAACCTGGCCATGTCAGGGACTGTATTAGGACAGAGGTCCAAAAGATGTTGGAACTGGGAGTTATTGAGCCCTCAGAGAGCCCTTGGGCCAGTCCAATAGTCCTTGTGCCAAAACCTCACACCCAAGATGGTAAGAGAGAGATGAGGTTTTGTGTGGACTACAGAGGTCTCAATGCTGTCACTAGGACAGATGCCCATCCAATACCCAGGGCAGATGAGCTCATTGATAGATTGGCTTCTGCCAAGTTCTTGAGCACATTTGACCTGACAGCAGGGTCCTGGCAAATCAGACTAGCTGAGGATGCAAAAGCCAAAACTGCATTTTCAACCCCAGGAGCACATTATCAATTTGTGGTAATGCCCTTTGGTTTGAAGAATGCACCTGCCACTTTCCAAAGGCTGGTGAATCAAGTCCTCACAGGTCTGGATGATTATTGTGCAGCTTATCTTGATGATATTGCTGTCTTTAGCTCCACCTGGGAGGATCACCTGGTCCACCTGAGGAGTGTTTTAGAGGCCCTGCAAAAGGCAGGACTCACTATCAAGACCACTAAGTGCCAGATAGGGCAGACCAAGGTTGTGTACCTGGGCCACCTGGTAGGTGGGGGTCAGGTTCAGCCACTGGAGAGCAAGATCCAGACCATCAAAGACTGGACTCCTCCAACCACCCAGACACAGGTCAGACCTTTATTGGGCCTGTCTGGGTACTACATAAAGTTTGTTAAGAACTATGGGTCCATTGTGACACCACTTAAGGACTTAACCTCAAAGAAGATGCCAAAAGAAGTTCAGTGGACAGTTATCTGTCAAAAGGCATTTGATGACCTGAAGCAGGCCATGTGCACTGCACCTAAGTCCAGATTACTCCAAAGAGTTCAAAGTCCAAACAGATGCCTCTGAGTTGTGTGTGGGAGCTGTACTTTCACAACTGAATATAGATGGTCAAGACCAGCCCATTGCTTTCATAAGCAGAAATCTGTTCACTAGAGAGACACGTTGGTCAGCTATAGAGAGGGAGGCCTTTGCTGTGGTTTGGGCCCTGAAGAAGTTGAGGCCATACGTGTTTGGTACTCACTTCAAGATTCAGACAGACCATAAGCCCCTCCTATGGCTAAATCAGATGAAGGGTGAATATCCCAAACTGCCTAGGTGGTCCATTTCCCTACGGGGGATGCACTTTACAGTGGCACATAGACGTGGGACTGACCATGCCGATGCAGATGGACTCTCCCGATATTTCCACTTGGAACATGAAGACTCAACTGGTCAAGGTTAGTCTAATGTCCCTACGTTTTGGGGGGGGGTTGTGTAGGAGAGTAGGGTCTGCTTCCTATGGTCACCCCCACTTTTTGCTTTGCTTTACTGGTTTTCGACTTAGATGTGGCTGTGGGCCTGCTAATCAGACCCACAGCACAGATGCACTCTCTCTAAATTTACACCCTGTACTTTAGGTACATGCACAGTAGGAAATTGGTTCACCTTATCAGCCCCTGTATTGTGTAACCTAGGTACCCAGGGCATAGGTGCATCCAAGGCCTACCAGGGGCTGCAGCATGTATTATGCCACCCCTGGCTGGCCACTCAAGTTGGGACAACTGGCTGATCACTCAGCTGGGGCAAGGTCGTGTAATCACCCCTGCTTAGGTATAGTATTCCTTTATCTAACTTACATATAGACACCTAAGAACCTATAAGTCACTCCTATGGCAGGCCTTGACAATCCTGAAGGCAGAGTGCTTGCTTTTATGTGAGATGGTGCTCTAGCATGAGCTGAGCCTGTCTGCAACTTTCGGAACCATGTCCTTTTAGCTGTTCTATGATAGTGCCATACCATATTAGCATTAGAATTGCACTACTGCCTCCCCACGGAGTGTACGGCCGATATTAGGGCTGAGACACCTGGGAAGCCGGTGGACTGAGAGCGGCGGCCATCTTGGGTGAGTCACCTGCATAAATATAGACGGCCATGGCTCCGCGCAGCGGACGCGATCAGCGGACGCGATCAGCGGACGCGCCGTATTAGCGCCGGAGTTGCGTCAGAGTTCAGCCCGTCTGCGCCCGTCCGCGCTGAGGACGGGCTGCAGGACGATCTGCGCATTGGGCTCCCGGACCTCCCCTCTAAGCTATCATACTCCTACACCGTTGAGGAAATGTTGGAGTGGAAACCGGAGATCCCCCCGTGCCACCACAGATATACCCCGGAAGATCTGCTACTTATGGCCCCACCTAATACAGGTATCTGGAGTGCTGACACCTCCCCCCTGTCTAACTACCCATCCCAAGAAAACTATTCCTTAGCTAAAAGCACTCACTCTGAGAAAGGATATCTTATCAATGCTCGATCTATAATTAAAAATAATATAGCCTTTCATGATTTTGTATCGGCCAGAAAGCCTACATGGGTCTTTGTAACCGAAACCTGGGCCTCGGACACTTCAGGTCACGACCTCTTAATGGCAATCCCAGAGGGTTATGCTCTGCAGAGATTCGACAGAGCTAAGCGAAGAGGTGGAGGATTAGCAATTATCTATCAGTCTCATCTGTCTTGCCGTATTAACGCCCTAACGTTACCATCTGAGCTTCTCCAGGTCCTGCATTTTGTTATTTCCTCATCCCCTTCATCATCCTTTGTGGGCCTTCTTGTTTACAGGCCCCCAGGACCTAGATCCAATTTTAGCAGTGACCTGTTTAGAATTCTGGAACCATATGTTGGCAAGCCCCATTTTACTATCTTAGGAGACTTAAACTTTCATTTAGAGGACTACATCTCTAAAGATACATCTTCCTTGGTTGATCCCCTTAAGGAGTGTGGCTTTCTTCAATTGGTTAAAGGACCAACGCATCGACCAGGACACACTCTTGACGGAGTTTTCTCCAATGATCCTAGAGTCAATATAGGGACTCCGGAACCTTTGGTCTGGACAGACCATCTGGCAGTACCGTTAGTCCTGACCTTCCCCCACTCAGCCCCCCCTAGTAAAGAACTAACTCAAGGAAAGGGTAAAAGGAATTATAAAAATATCACCAATGATTCTCTGGCCCCCATCATTGGCTCTGTCTATCTGCCATCAGACCCTGAGAAGGCAGCACAAAATCTGGCCAATTCCATCTCTGGTGCATTAGATTCACTAGCCCCTGCCATACGACGATACTCAGCGAGACGCAGGCCCTCGGCTCCTTGGTTCACGGAGCCTCTTAGGCTACTGAGACAAGGTTGCAGGAGACAGGAGAGAAAATGGAGGAAATCATGGGACTCTACTGACAGAGAGGCCCACAAGCAACTGTTGGGTGAATATAAAGCTGCAGTCATTAAAACCATTGAAAACAATGGGGTAAACCCAATAAATCAATAGGACCTGGGTAAATGTATATATATAAAGAAAGTGGTCCTAGACACAATTTTTAAACACTGCAAGTGATGTGAGTATTACTTCTTCACAGTCAACAAATAGTCAGACTTAATCTGAACACACAGACACATGGAGATGTATTATTAGCTAATTCAGCTATAAATGCAAAAGACCCAACACAACAATATCACGACAAATTCTACTGCAGTTTATTTACAATTTCATAAAATTTCAGCAAGAAGAAAAAAGAAAAGTTGGTGCTCAGGTGAAGAAAGGTGTAAGTAAAGGTTTAGAGTGATTCAGTGCAACAAAGAAAATATTTTTACATTGCACATGTAAAGCCTACCCATACACAGTATATATACAATATTATACAGGGGGGCAGGGAGGGACTGGTGTAGGCTTAGAACAATACAAAATGGGGGGATCGTCGACGTTTCGACCCTGGCGCAATAAGGGAAAGTCACGACCTCTGCTGCGGGTCTTCTTCAGGACGGTTGGGGGGGACTGGGGACGGGGAAGCACCTGTAAGGGTAAGTATAAGTATATTTTACAATTTATTATGAGGGGATTCCAGTATAAAAGAAGTTAAAAGAAGTGTTGGGTACATTACCACAAGAAATTGAGAAGGTGTAGCAATTCCAGATCAGTTGGGCGATACACCTATGAGGGGTAAGCACAAACCGGGAGACTGTTAGCCCATCTCCAAAGGCACAGTCATCCCAATGTGTCAAACAAGAGGTGTGCAGCCCAGTTAAGACTCACCTCTGACTGAGAAGTTCAGCTCTGACTGAGAGTTCAGTTGAGAAACAGTTGGTACAGAACGGGCAGTCGAAATCAATCGTGCTACATGAGGGAAAGAGGAACCAGTCAGTCCCATAGTACAGTGTAGTGCCCAGCAAATAACTCTCATAAGTAAATAACACTCACCCTAGTCCGGTAGCGCAATGGACATTGTACCGGTGGTAGAAGGCGAGGAAGAACTAGGTCTAGTTCAAGAAGACCTGTGTTGAAACAAACAACCAGGTATGAGTCCAATGTTTTAAAATTACCGCCAATAGTCAGGCATAGTGCTAAACAATAGCGCTCGATAATGCCCATACAGTCGGTTTTAAGAAAAAGGCATCCGCATTAGGTATAGTACAAGAGGACCTGTGTTGAAACAAACAACCAGGTATGAGTCCAATGTTAAAAATTGCCGCCAATAGTCAGGCATAATGTTAAGCAATAGCGCTCGATGGTGCAAATCCAGTCGGTTTAAAGAAAAGGCATCCGCATTGGATCACTGACAAGGTTAAAAACTATTACCTCAATTTACTGCGTTATTCCCAGTAGTTCAGAAAGATTTGGTAACTCTAAGCTCAATCCGGCAGCTCCCGACTCTCGCATCCGAGAGAAACCACGTGATAGGGCACCACCAATCACATCTATGAAGGCGCGTAAAGCTCAACGAGGGACTAGGGCTTAATGGAAGTAAACAAGGGACTAGAATCATTCAAAACGGGAGTAAGTATAAACGAAGGACTGAGTCCATTTGAAACATCGATGTTGATACATGGGGGCTGATACCAAGCTAAGTATCGAAACAAATCGCCATGTTGTTTGAGATTTAAACCCCAAGAATTCAAATGAGGCTATTATAATTCGTCATATTTCATGGGTAAAAGTTAATACATTTTAACAACAATTATGTTTGTAAATGTTTCATAAATTACAAAAACGAAAACAGTTGAAATAATGAAAATACAATAATTTACATAAAAAGCACAATACAAACAATCACCAACAACAGTATATATCAGGTACAGTTACATGGGGAAAAAATGCTATAGCTGCTGTAAAAACCCATTAATAGTAGATTACAAATACAATGGGGTGAGGATCTTAAACAATTGCAGCTAGGCAACAACCCCCCATCACGGAGAGATGAAAAAAGTCACAAATTGAAAGGAGGTCAGCCAATTGGCAAAAGTGCCATTTGTCTCATTACTTCCTCTTGTTCATTCAGACCCCTATTCACAGTATCGAAGAAATGCATCCATCTGCATTCACGGATGCTAATGGACTGTGCCAGATTGCCTCCCCTAGGATTGGGGTTGACTTTCTCAATTACACACCATCTAAGACTTTCAGGTGTGTGGTTAAATCTCACAAAATGATCAACAAGGGGGGCTCCCTGCACTTTACACCGGACCCTACTGCAGTGTTGCAGGATGCGGGTTTTCACCTTCTGGATAGTTTGCCCTATGTACATAAAGCCACAGGGGCAAAAGATGGCATATATTACCCCCATGGTATTACAATTGGTGTGATTTTGTAGGGTGTGAGTGTAGTCATTATACGTGCATTCCTTGACTTCCATGGCCATAGCACAGGCCTTACAGGATCCACATTTAAAATGGCCTACTACAGTGGGGAGATTCCATAATGTAGTCTGATTCTCCGCACTTTTCTTCTGCAACATAGAATGCACAACATAATCTCTTACGCTCTTTCCTTTACGGAAGGCATGCATAGGGGGGTCCGGCAGACCTGTCTCTTCTGCCACCAGGTGCCAATGGTTGTTAATAATCCTTTTGATCTCCGTACTCCTGGTGTTAAACGTAGTGACACATATCAACCTCTCATCCTCAGTCTCCTTCCTTATTTTAGGTTCTAACAATACCTCTCTGTGACAGAACCATGCTCTTTTGCGAGCCTTTTTTACCAGGCTCCTTGGGTAGCCCCTCTCAACTAATCGGGTCATCAAGATAGTAGACTCAGTGAAATAGTCCACTTTGCAGCTGCAATTTCTCCGCAATCTCAGGAACTGTCCATAAGGGAGATTGTCCCTGAGATTGCGGGGATGGTGGCTGGAATATCTCAACAGAGTATTTCTCTCTGTCGGTTTTCGAAACAAGGTGGTATGTAAAACACCCTGTTCCTCCTTAATTGTAATGTCTAGGAAATTTATAGCTTGGTTGCTACACTCCATGGTGAACTGGATGTTAGCATCTCTCCCGTTTAGCCAGTTATGGAAAATGAGTAGATCGTTCTTCGAGCCCTTCCACATAAGCAAGACGTCGTCGATGTAACGACGCCATAGAGTGATGTTACCTCTATGTGGGTTGTTGTCACAAAGAACCAAATTGTGTTCAAAATGATCCATGTAGATCACTGCCAAGTTTGGGGCAAAACTGGCCCCCATGGCTACGCCATTTATCTGCATGAAGTAATCTCCATCAAAAATAAAGAAATTGGGGGGAGGAGCCAAGATGGCGACCGGAGCAGACGCTTGAGCGCCCGGCTCCGTCGGCCCTTGGACTCGGACTACTATCCTGGATCCTATCCTCATTTATTTCCGAGGTGGAACGTGTGCGACGACGCGCTGTCTGCGCTGCCGCTTTCCCTGAGTTCCAGCCCGCCCGGATGCCGGAGTTACTGGTGTCTGTCTTCTCCGCCCTGGACCCCGGCTCCATTGTTGCCTCTGACGGCCCGCTGCGGACTCCACGTTCACCGGACCCGACAGTACCAATCTGAGCCGCGCGGTCCCAACCTCACCTCCCGCTGCGGACTGTTGCCAGCTGAGATCGTGGAGGACGGCCAGACATCTCCTGCACCCTGCGCCTGCAGAGCTGGGGCGGTACGGTAAGCCCCGGTGCACCGGGTCTCCTGCCTCAAATTGTGGACCGTGCTGTGGGGCATTGCCGGCCCCCTTCTCCTATTGCCTAGCCAGTTTCACGGAGGTCCCGAGGGAGGGGAGGCGACTGTTGGATTTCCCCTTTGCGGCGCAATCCGGAGGGGACTTATTTCCTTGCTACGATTCCCCCCCCCCCGGCCATTGTCCTGTCCATCGGTGAAACATGGCATTGTTCGCCTGCTCGGGGCGGGGGGATGACACTCCGGTTTTGCCTACTGCTTGCTTCGCCCTCCCTCCACCAGACACCAGCTTTGCTGTGCCTTCCCGACCTGCTGCTGAAGTGGGGGTGGACCTTCCGCTGACACGCGGCTCCATTCTGGCTGCCTTACGGGACCTTCGACTGCAAGTGTGCGCTGGCTTCACGGCGCTGTGTGAACAATTTGACTCCTTGCTGTCGGTTGCAAGAAGTGAGCACTCCGACTCTCCTCAACACGGTGTGGGCCTGCCAATGCCTGAGTGTTATTGTGTTGCACAGGTGCCTGCAACTGGCTTGCCCGGCACCCAGGTTCAACTGCTTTCGTGCTCACCATCGGATACTTTGTATCCCCGCCCATTGATATCTGCTTCATTGTTGCCTGCCTCACTGGGAGTGCTAGGGTATCCTGCAGGGACGCACTTAACATCTTTGGAGAATTGTTTACAGTGGCCTTCTACCTCCTTTTTGCGGAACTCCTGCACATTACACGTCATGGCCGGACTTTATGCGGTGGGCGAGGGGACTTCTGCAGTTGGTCGGTGGCCATTTTGTGCTCCTTCTTCACCGTCTTCACCACAGCGGCCATATTGTCTTTGTCTAAACGGGAGGTGGGGCTCCCATGCAGAGGCTGGCGTAGTCTCAAGCCCTAGATCGGGCCAGGGCTAGACTGTTTTTTATTACCATGGCTTCACGGATGGGCTGGACTGGGACTGGCACTGTATGTCTATGCTCTGTGCACACGCTGTGATTTGTCTTCCTTTATTTTAAAATTGTATGATCCAATTTCACATGACCGTTTTTGGGGTAGTGAATGCTCAATGTGTGGAAGTCATAGATGGCCGAGGGTTGAGGGCGCTCAGAAAATCCGTAGGCTCCTCCTCACTTTCCTCTTTTTGGGAGTATGGATTAGAATGGTATTATTCTTTTCCCACCCCCTTTCTCATGTGTGTGATGTTTTCTTTTCTTTCAATAATTATTCCTACTTTCTCTCTTGTCTATATTTCGGGTGTATTGGGCGACAGGCACTATGCTGGGGGGGGGGGCAGGCCGTAGCCTCCGCATTGGTGTAGGGTGGGGGGGTAATTCTTGTTCTGATTAGTTCTATGGGCCTTTTTTTCTTTTTGTGTTTTTGCGCTACCCTTTTTTCGATTCTGGGTCCGGGTGTGGGATTGACAGAGGGAGGGCGGCACTGGAGGGGTGCGCAACTGATCAAGTGACTATCCTGTTATACAACTGCATTGCCTCACTGCCTGAGATTTTAATTCATTGCTGTTTTATTGCTGCTGCCGCTCTCCTGTTTGGTGAAGATATTGTGCGGACTCGAATCTCCTTGGTTTCTTCTTCTTCATTGACCCTTTCCTTGTTACATTTAATCTGAAAAACTTTAAAATCAACCTTCACTTCTCCTTCCCCTGACGTCAAGGCTCTCTCCAAATGTATATCTCGTAAATTGTTGCCAATCTTGACCGTCGGGACGCAGGGGCTGTAATGTTTGATTCAGTGCTTAATTGTATCGTGGCCGGCCTGAAGGTTGTAGGCCCGTATTTGTCCTCTTATTATGCACGAATAAAGGTTTACAAAAATTTAAAAAAAAAAAAAAAAAATAAAGAAATTACGTTTCATAGCGATCTCTAAAAGATCTACTATAAATTTGGTAGGGACTCGGTGTGGCCTAATTCTGTCTTCCAATACAGTTCTTATCACCTCCAGGGCAGCAACAAAGGCGGGGCAATTGTAATTCAGAACAGGGACGATTATACAAAAGAAATTTGGAATCAACTATCGGTGGCTGAAAACTATATGAAACTATCAGCCAATCCCACCAAGGACATTGCCGCGGCCATTAAAAAGGTCACAGATAACGCTCTCTGTGAGGGATTTATCACTAAACAGGAACATGAGTACCTTAATAATACACACCCTCGTTTACCAACGATCTATACCTTGCCCAAGGTACACAAAAGGCTCCACAATCCACCTGGGAGACCTATTGTGTCTGGGTGCGGCTCAATTCTTGAACCACTCTGTAAGTTTATAGACATCTTCATCAAGCCCATCGCAGAGAATACAGCCTGTTATCTTAGGGATACTATGCAGGTGATTAAGTTGGTGGATGAGAAAGTATTTAATACCACTGAAGAACTATTGGTTACTATGGATATCACCTCCTTGTATACCAACATTCCACAACATGCTGCCCTGGAGGTGATAAGAACTGTATTGGAAGACAGAATTAGGCCACACCGAGTCCCTACCAAATTTATAGTAGATCTTTTAGAGATCGCTATGAAACGTAATTTCTTTATTTTTGATGGAGATTACTTCATGCAGATAAATGGCGTAGCCATGGGGGCCAGTTTTGCCCCAAACTTGGCAGTGATCTACATGGATCATTTTGAACACAATTTGGTTCTTTGTGACAACAACCCACATAGAGGTAACATCACTCTATGGCGTCGTTACATCGACGACGTCTTGCTTATGTGGAAGGGCTCGAAGAACGATCTACTCATTTTCCATAACTGGCTAAACGGGAGAGATGCTAACATCCAGTTCACCATGGAGTGTAGCAACCAAGCTATAAATTTCCTAGACATTACAATTAAGGAGGAACAGGGTGTTTTACATACCACCTTGTTTCGAAAACCGACAGAGAGAAATACTCTGTTGAGATATTCCAGCCACCATCCCCGCAATCTCAGGGACAATCTCCCTTATGGAGAGTTCCTGAGATTGCGGAGAAATTGCTGCTGCAAAGTGGACTATTTCACTGAGTCTACTATCTTGATGACCCGATTAGTTGAGAGGGGCTACCCAAGAAGCCTGGTAAAAAAGGCTCGCAAAAGAGCATGGTTCTGTCACAGAGAGGTATTGTTAGAACCTAAAATAAGGAAGGAGACTGAGGATGAGAGGTTGATATGTGTCACTACGTTTAACACCAGGAGTACGGAGATCAAAAGGATTATTAACAACCATTGGCACCTGGTGGCAGAAGAGACAGGTCTGCCGGACCCCCCTATGCATGCCTTCCGTAAAGGAAAGAGCGTAAGAGATTATGTTGTGCATTCTATGTTGCAGAAGAAAAGTGCGGAGAATCAGACTACATTATGGAATCTCCCCACTGTAGTAGGCCATTTTAAATGTGGATCCTGTAAGGCCTGTGCTATGGCCATGGAAGTCAAGGAATGCACGTATAATGACTACACTCACACCCTACAAAATCACACCAATTGTAATACCATGGGGGTAATATATGCCATCTTTTGCCCCTGTGGCTTTATGTACATAGGGCAAACTATCCAGAAGGTGAAAACCCGCATCCTGCAACACTGCAGTAGGGTCCGGTGTAAAGTGCAGGGAGCCCCCCTTGTTGATCATTTTGTGAGATTTAACCACACACCTGAAAGTCTTAGATGGTGTGTAATTGAGAAAGTCAACCCCAATCCTAGGGGAGGCAATCTGGCACAGTCCATTAGCATCCGTGAATGCAGATGGATGCATTTCTTCGATACTGTGAATAGGGGTCTGAATGAACAAGAGGAAGTAATGAGACAAATGGCACTTTTGCCAATTGGCTGACCTCCTTTCAATTTGTGACTTTTTTCATCTCTCCGTGATGGGGGTTGTTGCCTAGCTGCAATTGTTTAAGATCCTCACCCCATTGTATTTGTAATCTACTATTAATGGGTTTTTACAGCAGCTATAACATTTTTTCCCCATGTAACTGTACCTGATATATACTGTTGTTGGTGATTTTTTGTATTGTGCTTTTTATGTAAATTATTGTATTTTCATTTTTTCAACTGTTTTCGTTTTTGTAATTTATGAAACGTTTACAAACATAATTGTTGTTAAAATGTATTAACTTTTACCCATGAAATATGACGAATTATAATAGCCTCATTTGAATTCTTTGGGTTTAAATCTCAAACAACATGGCGATTTGTTTCGATACTTAGCTTGGTATCAGCCCCCATGTATCAACATCGATGTTTCAAATGGACTCAGTCCTTCGTTTATACTTACTCCCGTTTTGAATGATTCTAGTCCCTTGTTTACTTCCATTAAGCCCTAGTCCCTCGTTGAGCTTTACGCGCCTTCATAGATGTGATTGGTGGTGCCCTATCACGTGGTTTCTCTCGGATGCGAGAGTCGGGAGCTGCCGGATTGAGCTTAGAGTTACCAAATCTTTCTGAACTACTGGGAATAACGCACTAAATTGAGGTAATAGTTTTTAACCTTGTCAGTGATCCAATGCGGATGCCTTTTCTTTAAACCGACTGGATTTGCACCATCGAGCGCTATTGCTTAACATTATGCCTGACTATTGGCGGCAATTTTTAACATTGGACTCATACCTGGTTGTTTGTTTCAACACAGGTCCTCTTGTACTATACCTAATGCGGATGCCTTTTTCTTAAAACCGACTGTATGGGCATTATCGAGCGCTATTGTTTAGCACTATGCCTGACTATTGGCGGTAATTTTAAAACATTGGACTCATACCTGGTTGTTTGTTTCAACACAGGTCTTCTTGAACTAGACCTAGTTCTTCCTCGCCTTCTACCACCGGTACAATGTCCATTGCGCTACCGGACTAGGGTGAGTGTTATTTACTTATGAGAGTTATTTGCTGGGCACTACACTGTACTATGGGACTGACTGGTTCCTCTTTCCCTCATGTAGCACGATTGATTTCGACTGCCCGTTCTGTACCAACTGTTTCTCAACTGAACTCTCAGTCAGAGCTGAACTTCTCAGTCAGAGGTGAGTCTTAACTGGGCTGCACACCTCTTGTTTGACACATTGGGATGACTGTGCCTTTGGAGATGGGCTAACAGTCTCCCGGTTTGTGCTTACCCCTCATAGGTGTATCGCCCAACTGATCTGGAATTGCTACACCTTCTCAATTTCTTGTGGTAATGTACCCAACACTTCTTTTAACTTCTTTTATACTGGAATCCCCTCATAATAAATTGTAAAATATACTGATACTTACCCTTACAGGTGCTTCCCCGTCCCCAGTCCCCCCCAACCGTCCTGAAGAAGACCCGCATCAGAGGTCGTGACTTTCCCTTATTGCGCCAGGGTCGAAACGTCGACGATCCCCCCATTTTGTATTGTTCTAAGCCTACACCAGTCCCTCCCTGTCCCCCTGTATAATATTGTATATATACTGTGTATGGGTAGGCTTTACATGTGCAATGTAAAAATATTTTCTTTGTTGCACTGAATCACTCTAAACCTTTACTTACACCTTTCTTCACCTGAGCACCAACTTTTCTTTTTTCTTCTTGCTGAAATTTTATGAAATTGTAAATAAACTGCAGTAGAATTTGTCGTGATATTGTTGTGTTGGGTCTTTTGCATTTATAGCTGAATTAGCTAATAATACATCTCCATGTGTCTGTGTGTTCAGATTAAGTCTGACTATTTGTTGACTGTGAAGAAGTAATACTCACATCACTTGCAGTGTTTAAAAATTGTGTCTGTCATTAAAACCAAGCAAGAATATTTTTCAGAACTCACTACCTCTCTCACCTCATCGAAGGAGCTGTTCAAGATAGTGGATTCCCTTTGTACACTACAAGTTCCAGACCCTGTGAAGGGCTCCCTGGAGCTTTGCGATAAGATCTCAACTTTTTTCTACAACAAAATCGATGAGATAGCTATCAACTTAGAAGCGCAGAAAAAATCCCTTGAGACCAACACTATCCAGGCACTAACAAATCTAGAGACCTGGCATAAAGACCCAACCAAGACTCTCTCCAATTTTCCACTACTCACACTCGATTATCTAAATTCATTGCTGAATAGGACTTAATCCTCCTCTCCTTTGGATCCATGTCCTCTTAATGTGATGAAGGAGTGTAGGAACACACTGCTTCCTCCTCTGCTGGAAGTAATGAATAGTGCTTTGTCACATGGGATCTTTCCGTCAGTCTGGAAGAAAGCCATTGTTAGGCCATTACTTAAAAAACCCTCACTTGACCCCACAATCCTGAAAAACTTCAGGCCTATATCTTTACTTCCTGCCCCCGCCAAAATGCTTGAGTCTCACCTGAATCTGCATCTGTCTGCGTTCCTGGACTCCTCTGGGTTCTTAGATCATACCCAGCATGGGTTCAGGAAACTCCATAGTACAGAATCCGCACTCACTATGGTTACTGATAACATCAGAATGAAGGTAGATCAAGGTCAGACAACACTGCTGGTCTTACTCGACCTGACCGCAGCATTTGACACCCTTTCTCCCTCAATTTTAACATCTTGTCTGAGGGAGATGGGAGTGGAGGGGTCAGCCCTGGACCTTCTGTCCTCTTTTTTAGATCTTAGAGAACAGAGGACTAAATTAGGAGAATACCTCTCCCCTGCTACATCTCTGCAATGTGGGGTACCACAAGGGTCGGCTTTAAGCCCGACCCTATTTAACATTTATGTGGCCCCCCTAGCGAGATTGGTAAAAGCCCAGGGAATGGAAGTAGTGTCATACGCAGATGACACTCAGATTATGGTGTCACTAGCCCAACCGGTCAGTACCTCCGCCTCCAGCTTCAGGAGTTGCATGCAAACAGTCTCTGACTGGATGATAGTCAACTCCCTGAAGCTGAACGGCGATAAGACCGAGGTGCTGATCTTTGGAAAGGACCAAGATGTGTGGTCAAATGATTGGTGGCCGCAATCCCTGGGAACCTGCCCGGTCCCCTCCCACTCAGCTAGGAACCTAGGGGTTATGTTTTACACCTCGTTGGCAATGACCCTTCAGGTCAACAGAACAGTGGCTACTTGCTGGGGAATTCTCAAAATTCTCCGCCGTATAGTGCACTATCTCTCCCCGCAAGCTAGGAAACAGACAGTGGTTGCACTTGTTGGTTCAAGATTGGACTACTGCAACTCACTGTATGCAGGGATTAATAAGGGACTAATACAGCGATTGCAAATAGTACAAAATGCGGCTGCAAGATTCGTCCTGGACACTCCCGATCCTCCTCAGCAACACTAGCCAGAAAGAATCTACACTGGCTCCCTATAGAGCATCGTATTTCCTTCAAAATCATCTGTCTGGTGCACAGCGCTCTTAAAACTGAAACATAAGTTGGGCTGGGTGCACTTCTCTCCAGCTATGTCCCCAGCAGATGTCTGCGCTCACGGCAACAAAACCTTCTAGTTATCCCTCGGACCAAGAAGACCAGATGGGGAGGTAGAGCTTTCTCTACAGTTGCCCCCCGTCTCTGGAATGCACTCCCCTTGGAACTTAAGTCTCTATCTTCACTGCCCCTCTTTAAAAAAGCCCTGAAAACATGGTGTTTTAAGAAAGCCTACCAGTAATCAGCTCATGGGATGGGTAATCAATATTGAGCTAGGCGCCTTGATGCCCTTTGGGGCTTAGTTTGCGCGTTATAAATTTTTCTTTCATATACTCTTAAGTGCATTATAACCCTCGCGGTTATATGCTATCTTTGGTTTGGCTTTATTCATACATGTCGTGTAAGGTGTCATACGCTTTGGAATACTACCCCCTCGCCAATCTTGGTGACGGGGAAGCCTTCCACCCTTCTAGAGGGAGAAGACATGTTGTTCCTGACAATCCCGGTTAAAGTTAACCAGAGCCCCAGCGTCACAAAATGGACGCTGCTGCCACCGACATAAGTTTGACCTCCTGCTGCTGGGCGTCCTTCCAGTCACGGAGGCTTGGACAAGAGGTTTCCTGCCTGGGGAGGTGCGAGCACCACCCCAGACAGGACTATGTGTATTGGGACAGGGAGGTCTGAATAGAATGAGACACTGCCTGGGGCACACAAGGTGCTCCATGCATACCCCAGTTCAAACCGGTTGCTGGGGCACTCCAGCCCCAGCTCTGGCACGAAACTGGACAAAGGAAAGGGGGTGTAACCATCCCCCTTCCTGGTCCCACCCATAGGAGGGACCTAGCAGGTAAACCAGCCCCTTTTATTAGTATAAAGCTAGGAGCTGAGTCTTAGGACTTTAGATTTATCCTGGCTGTAACTTGAAACGAAACTCTGGACCTTCGACATTCTGCTGAAGCAAGAAGACTGAAGAATATTCCTTGTGGCCAAGGAGTGACCACCCTGGGCAACCAGGCACCATCAGCGATCAACGGCTTGCTTTGTCGACGTTCCTGCCGGAACCCGAGCACAGAGTCTGACAAGACTCAGACTTCAAGACTTCTTTGACCATTTTTCCACATCTGCAGCAAAGCTGAGATCCGTGGAGGCGACGAGAGACATGGGACCGGACATCTTGAAAAGCCTGGAAATTGCTACTTGTGCAGCTTCTGAGGTATCCTTGAAGTTGTGCATTGGGGATTGAGAAGCCACAACCCCGAGCACCATCTGCACTGAAGATCAGCCCTCCACACTCCACGAGTTCTGCGTGGGGCCCTTCAGCATTTTCCTGCTCGACCTGTTGTCCGGTTGCTGGCCCGCTGGCTAGTAGCCTCTGTGACGACCATCCTTTGAATCTACACCACTGGTCTGGTTGCTCCAGACTGGCCCCTGCTTCCCTGCAAAGGTGAAGCACCTCAGACCTTGCTGGTCTGCATCAGAAGCCATCTTTGAAACCTGCGTGGTTTGCCTTTGCCAAGGATTGTTGACTCCAATCCAGAAGTCGACTCCTCCATCAGCGAGATCCTTTGTGGGACAGTCCGTCTCTAGCTCCTGGTCATCATCGGCGCCTCCTGGTCCACGCGGCTGCAGAGACAAGCTTCAAGACATCACCTGATTGCTCCTCAACGTCGTCTGGTTCCTTCCTGGTTCCACCCGGTGACTGGCTAGTGAACCAGACTCTTTACCCTCTGCTTTCAGGTCCTCTTCATCCTTGATCCACACTTAGATCCACGCGGACATCTTCCTCCTGGTCGCCTGCAGCATCTTCTTACAGGTCTCCATAGGATCCAGCGACGAAACCCGATACATCTTGACACCTATGCCCCCGCCGTCCGTGGGTGAGGTAACGCGAGTACCTCGGTGCTCCCAAGGGTATTGACTATCCAAGTGTCTAGGCTTTTAGTTGCTTCCTCCTAGTCCAACCGGAAGTGTCCTAAATCTGCTTACTTCTAATTTTTACATTCACATTGACTTTGTATGGTAACCCGTGTGTGTGTGTAAAGACACTGCATGCACCTCCCGTGGGCCTCCTACTTCCTAACAACTGGTAGTCTAGTGTAGCCCCAACGATTCCCAAGGCCCTAGGCCTTCTCTTAATTCGTGATGTGGTACTTATACCACTTTCTTAATATATGGTTTGCATCGCCCCTAGGGCTCGACTGTATTTTGTGCAACTTAACGCATGATAACTAAGTGTCTTGTTATGTGCTTGCACCTCTGACCTCATAAAGAGTTCAGAGGGGTTGTGTTAGAAATAAATACATATATATTTTATATATAGCCTGTGTGGTGTCCTTTCATTTGGTATTCAAGGGGTTACATATGTTAAAACAGCTGGCTTTACACGCCCTCAAGAGTCTTTAGCCTAAGACTGCTCTGTCCATGCTGCCTCTAGGATAGCTGGTCTATAAGGTTGACTTACAACCAATCCCCATTAGGGTTGTTTGGAATGATACAAGGTGCCCACTAGAATAGTGGACAGCATATATCAGGCCAACTTCTCACAGGCGGGTCTAGGAGGCTCCTCCTGGTCTGATGCCTGCGCAGAGGAGGTATCATCCTGATGTAACTCAGTGATGGATGTTTCCTTAGAGGAAGTGCAAGAGTCATGGTTAGAAGTCACTGCTTTTGCCAGCTTTGCAAAATCTGCCGCATGGGGGTTCTTGGATCCCTTCCCACTGGCACTCGAACAACTGCTGGGGCTGGGGAGCCAACCCTGTTGCTTGGCATAGGTGGATAAATGGCAGTTTAGTGGCTCTACAGCCCCCAACAGGGCCGCATTGACCGAGTGTTGCACACCTGCGTCGAGTGCATCCACATGGTCCTGTTCCATGCACCCAGAGGGCTCCTCCTCATAATAGTCCTCCTCAAAATAGTATTCCGACATTGTGTCACTCAAGTGACTCACGTTCTCACAGGAGGAATAGCCTGTCCCTTACACAAAGTGTTAATGTTAATAAACAATGACTGGTAACAGTTGTAATTGTAAACAATAAGGGATAGTGGATAAACCCCAGGCAAGCCAAAACAGTGAAAGGAACAACAGTAAACTGTTGTAAACACCGAAGTAAAACATGGAGGAAGGGCTTGCCAGAACCACTCTAGCCAAAGCCTATGCACAATTATTCAGCTCCACTCAGAGACGAGAGGGGGCGTCACCGGGAGTCTGGACGTGCCAAAGTGGGATAAGAGCAAAGGACGCGCTGCTCCCACACTCACTCAAGCCCAGAATTATGAAATACTAATAATCACAACAATGCGGCAAAATGGACGCCGCGCATATGCGGTAACAGCCACTCGTGTGCACAGAAAGAGGACTACGGGTCAGTCCGACGCACGTCCTCACTCCCTTCTCCTCCTGCTCCACCAGAAAAGGAACACGGGAGGGAGCGCCCGACCTGGGAGGTTAAACCCTCCAAACTTGCGCTCAGAGAAGCGCACACTGACAACAAACTAGTCAGAAGACCGCCGACCACAAGTGCAACCGCAAGGTGAGGGGCGAAAGAATGCTACTCTCAATGCAAATCGCATAAAAACAGTCACCAACCAAATACCATAAGAATGGGCAATCACAAAATTTAATAACTCAATAATCACAAAGGAAATTACAATGTAATTAATGAACATTCCACAGCAAAAGTGGCAAGCATTAGAAATAGTGAAAAGCACTTAACTGGCTGCGGAGCAGCAAAGAAAGAGGAAGTTGTAATCTAGGATGCAGTTTATGTACAGGATCCTCTCTATGGTTGATCATGTGACACATAGTGTATTTATGGGTATTGAAGTATTTAGTTTTTCTATATTTTTATTGGCTGCTCAGAAATTTACCAGTAAAGAAATGAGAAGCATAGTGGAGCCTCCGGTTCTGACATAGAATTCAACCGCAGCGCAGTGTCAGGCGAGGGTTAGGGGAGAAGGAGGTACAATCGGAGAACGCTCACTTTCCCCAAACGCACACGAACCACCGGAGCGCAGCGAGCAGCTCTGAGGATCGTTGAAGCGCAATATAGGCTTGAAAGAGTGCCACTTAGAGCACCCGCACGAGAGACAGAAACTGGCGCGCTTGGGCCAGAGAGCCTGCTGTGCGATCGATTAGTGATGAAAGCACTTACAAAGTAAAAGCACTCACAGCGCGTTGCCTAAATAATCACCAAATAATTTTATAATAATAAACACACCCCAGACAAAGCCCTAAAGTCTAACCGCTTGAAGGGACTTAGCTGACGAGGCAGCAGTGAAGAAAGAGGCAGGACTATGATGCTGATTAATATAGATGGACTTTTGGAATGTGATATGATTGGACTGTTGGTGACCATGGTTACTCCCAGTGTTCATGGGACTTGTAGTTTTTTTTATGTGTTTTTTTACTTTATCTTTTAAAATGCTGTTAATAAAGAGTGAAGAAAGTAATGCATAATCCTTGCCACAGGTCCTGACATAGATATTTAAATTGCAGAGCACCCCTGCCAAGTACCATGCATCATGTGTTAGACTAACGCATTTCAGTGTGGTGGTCCGCATCACCGCACTGAAATGCATTGTCACGCATTAGCGCTTGCCCCCGGGCTGTGGAGACATAGCATTGCTAATTCCAATGATAGTCTGAAAGTTAAAGCTGGAGTGGCAGCGCACATCTCCAGCAGGCGGGGCTGGCTTTCTGAGCCGTGTAGTACTGCTACAATGTAATAAGTTGCCCCAATGGAGTACCGAGACTGTTAGCAGCTGACTGTTAGCAGCCGACTCTCAATAGCCAAAGTACGTCACGTCACTTTTGCCGTCTGTGGCGCAGTGGGGGTCAGGCAGCAGAGTTACTGTGTGGCAAATGGCAGTCCTGCTCGCACCGCCACTGTGAAATTCAAAAAAAATCAACATAATGTGATGCTGCGACGGCTGGACCAGCCTCATGGCAGAGACCGCGGCAGGCAAGCACACACCTCTCACGGACCATGCAGCTGCTGACAACCTTTACACTCATTGCCGTGGCCGCAGTAAGTGACTACTATTGGGGGAGGCGGGCAGGGCTCACACCGTGGGACAGGGGAGAATGAGTTTCTTGAAGTTTAAAGTATCAATCCCTGCAAGACGTCGTTAAAAATGACCCTCCACGTTGCCTTCACGCATCAATCCTTGCAGTGGCTGGCAAGTCGATAGCGTTTCCCTACGTGTTTCAGTGACTCGCCCTCTGCCTTTTGCGCACTTCAGCCCAAACGATTTCCCTACGTCCAGTGCCTGTAACACTGAATTTAGAAATACACACATTGCCACTGGGGAATTTAGTTTTACTAATTACCATCATACCACTGGTTAACCTTCCCACTGAGCGCCGCCGGAACAAGCAAAAGTTACAGCAAAAGCATTTCAAATGAATTACTGTTTACTCGCTGCACGCTTTTATTTTTATTTATTTTAGCCCTGACGGCTTTCTCTCATCCTGTGCCTGCCCGGTATCTAGTTCCCCTTGACTGCTATTACATTGGCTATAACGTTAGCTTCATTCTGAGCGGCTTCCGTACCCTGTACTCTAGGGTCTGTGCGGTAAAGCAGTGTGTCTCTCTTGAGCAGTGACACATTAGTGCACATTACTATAATCAAATTAGTCTTTATTCGATAATTTTCAATCATAAAAGACACATATAAAATAGTCATAAAAGACACACATAAAATACATACAGTGTAATAAAATAGCATAAAATATTTTAAGAGAACAGTGTCATGGAAATTAGGGCTGCATAACGATTCCATTAAAGGGTTCTGCACTGAAACAATGATAGTAAAATTTATATCCATAGTGGAGCCAGGTTACATTTTAAAAAGAACTGCATATAAGTTCAATTTACCCATGGTTGACAATAAGAGAAAGGACATCACATCCTGATATGGACAAGTTAGTTAATGCTAAGCAGATCCTACATTAGCATCCAGACTGGTCTTTCTAAGGGCCCATGTCCAGCTCAAGAATTTTGCCATAGCTATGACTATGGCTTCCCTTGTATCTGTCTTTAGAATATGCAATGCTGTTTGGCATGATCTTGTGACTAGAAATCTTTATTGCATGATTAAAAAAACCTTTGCAAGTTACAGAATTTTAAGAACGATATATCAATAAATACATATAAAAATTAGTATAGGATCATATGCGTTATGAAGATTAAAAAAATGTGTAAAAACATACTTATAAAAAGGAGAGCTAAGGATCATGTTCATTATACAGTAAGATGGCAGTTGGAACTAGGCTAGTAATTGTGCTGGTGAGAAATCGCGTACTTGGGACTCCTCACCAAGTTTTTTTTCTGCTTGTTCCAAAAACCTTACTAGGGCACAGTTTAGTTTAGTGTTCCGAGGGTCAAAGCAAGTCAAGACTGTTGCTCTACACGATCTAATCATGTTTGTGTTCCAGAGTTTCCTCAGGAGGAACCGTCTTTCGTTCAGCAGGTTTGGGCAAAGACAAAGGATGTATACTATGTCGTCTTTGTGATTCCCGCAGAGTCTGCATTGTTCCTGTCCGTGGGCTCTTTTGCATTTTGGCAAATGGACCAACAGGTTAATTACTCCCATTCTCAACTTTAGGAAACTTAATTTTGTTCGAGCTGTGAATGGTTGAGTTAGGTACTCCTGTGGGGTCAACTGAACATAAGATTGCAAGGACATCCATCCGTGACTTCTTTTTGCCAGCCTAGCCTTGTCTTCCACGGAAGAGAGCTTTTTGTGCTTATTTTCGCTAGTCGTTTGAATTCATTATGGCTTACTTGCATTCCCCAAAGGTCTTTCAGGCCTAGTGTTCTTAATCCTCTTTTCCAATATGCATGCCCTGCTCGCCATAGATTCATTTGAAGGCAAGACCATAGGTGTTGCGCCAGGCTGCCTTCCTTCGATGACCTCAATTTATGACAGCACAGGAGAAAACTCAAGGCTCTGGCAAGTGATTGGTGGCAGATTCCCAGTTCCAACCTAATTTGGGCCGGTGATGTTTGACTTGGTAGCTTGGACACTGTTCTATACATTTTTGTGATTATTTTGTCCAGTTGGCCGCTATCCAAGCCTTTTAGAACCTCGCTTCCGTAGGTTAATGTGGGAATAATTTTTGCTTGCGCTACCTGGATTGTTGGAGCGAACGTTGGGCCTTGTAGTTTCTTATGTATAGAACTGATTGCGAAAGCAAGCGCAGAACCCTTCTTTTTTTGTTCTTCTAAGTGTGTTTTGTATCTACCGTTGTTGTTAAAAGAGACTCCAAGGTACTTGTGGCATTTGGATTCAGCAATCCTTTCTTGATTCAAGACCCAAACCAGCTTCTTGGCCTTTCCTGAACGAACCGCCAAAATTTTGGTCTTCTTGCTGTTTATCTGGAGCTCTTTCTTATTTGAATAGTCAGAGATGGCGTCCATGAGTCTTTGCAGGCCGATCTTTGTTTTGCTAAGAAGTACAACATCATCAACGTATAAAAGATTTGACAACAAGAAACCAGCTACTTTGGGAGAATGAGAATTTACCTTATTTAAGGCTTCTGGAAGGTCGGATAGGAACAAGTTTGAGGAAAATTAAATTTTGGCCATGTTGTGTTCCCTAGCGCGTACCCCACCGACTCCATGTACCAGCTTAAAGTGCATGTAACTTCCCTCCTGTGCCAGTTATGAAGACGCAAATACATTTGCGTCCACCGCCAACTTGTCCTCTTTCAGACGCACCATGAATGGATTATATAGTCCGTTCCTAAGTATGCTATGCCAACGTCTTTTTGTAGTACACTTTTCACTTTCTCCTGCTCTAGCCAGAGTAGGCCCTGAATTCCTGCCATCTGAACCTCTTTTGTGGCTCCTGGCTCTGCCCAGGCTACCTCCGTACTCATGAACTATGTCCTATATTCAGCGCGGCCTCTCGCGCTCAGCTTAAGCCTGCTTTCTGCCAAGACTGACTGTAACCTTCGAGTTATCTGCTCCGCTCCCCGAGAATACATTCCTGCCTACTAGATCCTGTAAACATCCTCTCCAGCTGCAGAGCCAAAAGGCCGATCTGTCTTAATACAAGTAATTCATAGCCTCCGTTGCCATGCTTCCATGGAAGGCCCCGTGCCCCCACGCTTCACATGTAGACACTCAGGCGCTTATACACGCATTCACAGTTAGCATAGAATAGCTTCTGCCCTAGAGACCTTTCCGCCCAGATAGTATAGTTCCTAAACATCAGATATCAGATATGATAGAAGTACAAGTTGATCTGACATGCCAGACTTCTGTCTCTTTCCGTCAGTGTAAATGTCAAGACCCCTGCACCCCGTCAGTCACACGTCATGCAGCTGCGCGCGCATCCAAGCTTCCGATTTCTGCTGACATTGCAACATTCTGTTAGCACCACCCCTTGGTGCCACCCACTTGCGTCACCTGTCAGTGACGTTTCTAGCATACACCTCTAGTTCACGCCTAGTTTACGCCTCTTGATGATGTATTGGTACCACGTGTATACTGTTATCTTGTCTTCTCTCAGCTGTTACGCCTCTCACATTGAAACTTATGATGTAAATCAAGTATATAAGCTATGTAATGTCAATAAACGAGAGCGCGCTCATCTATCCCTTCTGACACCCCTGTGGTGGTCAGAACATGATATCCTGATTCCTTTATGAGGAATAAAACCCTTAGAAACTCTAACACCACGGACTCTGTTTTCTTTCCTTCTGATTGAGTTATTATTGATTAAGTACTTACCTGCATAGAAATTAAGAGAGTAAATTAATTATTTACGTCATTTTGGCGCCCGAATAGGGACCCCTCCCCCACCTCACGCGCCGGAAGGTGCGTTGCAATCCGTGTCCCCTGCCATCAGTTAGACGGACAACACGTGTACTGGCAGGATTTCCTGCATCCCCCTCTGACACACGGAGGTGACGAAGACTGCGATCAGTGCCCAGACGAGGCGGTGAGGAGTGCGGAGGATCCCGACCAGAGCCCAGCCGAAAGAAGCAAGGTCCGAGGTGTGAAGAGGCCCACCAGTTTTTCCGAAGTTTTCCGAAGTTTTCCGAAGTTTTCCGAAGTTTTCCGAAGTTCCGAGTCGAGTCCAGCCGAGTTTTCCGAGGCCTTCTGTTTCCGTGCTTCCCGGTGAGTACCATTGCTGGGTCGTATCTAGACGGGTTTGGGTACGCAAGTCCGGTCTGCACTGTTTTTAGGCAGTGTATCTGTACTGTTTAGCAGTATATCTAGGATTCCGAATTTCTGCACTGTTACAGCAGTGTATCCGTACCGTTGAGCGGTACATTCAGTGTAGGGGGTAGTTAGCTATGTCTTCAATGTTTTCATGTGATTAATGTTGTGGTATGAATGTGACTGTTTTACTGTGTATTATTGTATTTTGTATCAACTAGCAACTCGTATTAAGGAATAAAGATCTAGCGTTCAGTAATAAGTAAGCAGGATGCCGTTCCTCAGTAAGTTAAAACAGATTGGAACTAGGAAAGGGTTACTAGAGGAAGAAATTCCTATCCCCCCTAGGGATACTCCAGGCAATTTTATGTATCAGAAGCACGGCATAGATGCCATATTATATCTAGATTTATGGGCCGATTACACCAAACATCTAGACGAGAGACACAGATGGCCTGTTACCGGAACGTGGGATGCCGAGTGCATCATGAGGGTAGAAGAAGCATTATGGAAAAAGAAAGCTAGGCAGTCTCAGAAGGACGCCATAGAATTTTGGCGTAAGGAATCACGTAAGCGTGCTGACAAAGCACTCCGTAGAGAAGACAGACTTAAAGAATCAGATAAAGAGCGAGAAAACGAATTAGTTACTGAAGGGATCCGAGTAAAAACAGAACAAATAGACCGTGCCCGAAATAATCTCGTAAACGGTATGTACCTCGCAGCAGATGGCCCATCAGAAACTGAATCAGAAATACCGAAAAACTTACCGACACCATTAGTTCCAACTAAAGTAATGCATAAAACTACTAAAGACATTTTCCTGAATTCATATCTAGAGGATGTAGCACCAGCTTACACCAATCTGCCTGTTCGAGCCCTGCCTACTGACAGGGATGGGGGTGGCACTACGCCCCCAGATCCAGCTCCACCGGTACCGCAACAGACCTCTCTCGCTCCGCCAGCTCCGCCACCCCCCGTTCTTAAGACAGACCTACCGAAACCAGTACTACCTGATCTTACTAAAAGACAGATTCAAGTCCAGATACAGACTCCACGGAGAGATAATGCCCAAGCATCCGCCTCAGGAGGTGCGACAGCGGGTCTACAGACCCCGCCACCGACACACAGATTGCATTTAAAGGACACTCAGAATCCTTTCCAGTCTCCCCACTCATCCCGGCTTGAGGCATTGAAAGATAGGATGTCATTCTGCAGATATGATCCAGTACCCGGAACAGACGATCTAATGGTATTAGCATCACTGCGCTTAAGATCTGCCACCGATAGCTTGCTATGCTGTGTAGGAATGCAGGAAGCTCTCGACAGACTATACAAATTCATACAGACGGGGAAAGACCCCGACAGTGTTAAAGCTGCCATGTATAAACAGAAAGTTGACGTTCAGAAACAGATATTACGATTCTTCATTAATTGTGTGATAAGAGAACGAGACAGGCCCGGGACAGATCAGAGTGAATTAGACGCATTGAACAAGTGGGGCCAAAATATAGCAGACGCGAAACATGACAAGGGGACTAGCATAGCCACTATGTCCCAGAAAATTAGAAAGGCAGTATTAACTGCACATCAGGAAGAAACTGATAAAACTTCCTCCGGGGAGGAAGATGAAGATGAAACATCAGAAAAGTCTACAGATATCATAGCGTATGTAGGTAGGGGAAACTACCTTAGGAAAGGTGTCCGTCCGGAGAGCAAGAGAGTTCTTTTCTCCGCTTTAACAAATCCGAATTCTTCTGAACACCAGTTCCAAGAAACTGATAAAAGGCTTCGAGATCGAGTAGGGTATCATATACTCAATTCTATGGATGAACAGGAACTAGCCCGGTCGGCCGTGTTGTGGGCCGAAAACGCAGACATATATAATGATGACACGTTAGTGCAGACATTCTTGAACCTTTCCCCGGAAGAGCAGAAAATAGCAGGTGTATACATGATTCAGCACCTCCTTATCAAGTTCAGAAACCATCATTCTGATCCAGGTCCCTTACACGAAACATTAGAAGCACTAATCATGGATAGATGGAGAGGTTTTAGTACCAAATTAATACAAATAATTCTAGAACAACGACGTAAGTATAACACCTTCCTGAGTCCTGAATATGTTCCCGCCCCGCCTCCAGAAAGAAAAATGTACCACATGCAATGCGGTGGCGGCATTGAAAGCCAGAATCCCTTACGAGAAGTACATCCAGTTATGGGTGAGGATCGTATCCTGAGACGTGTGTATGTTCACACACCATTGACTAAGTTAGAACTACTAGAAATGAAGAAATTAGTTCCGTGCCATGATAAGGACCCTGCAGGTTTTCACAGAGAGCTTAAAGACATGTTATTGATGGGAGATTACACGTATGATGATATTATGAAAATGTTAAAAGTACTGTTGCCCACGGGCATTTACGAGAAATTAAAGGAAAAGGATTGGGAAGTGGGAGAGTCAAAGATAGCATGGGCGGAGATAGAAGACGAAGAAAAGAAACGAGTCCCAGGGTTAGGCCTTGGGGATCTGACTAAAGCATTACCAGGTTTAATAGTACAGGTTCTGCCAAGATTATTGACAACCAGAAAGGAAGATTGGGACGCAATCTCGTCCTGCAAACAGAAACAAGATGAAGATACTAGTGACTTTTATTCAAGATTCGAGAAATGTTTCATTATCAATAGTGGTCTAAAAACAAGTAGCGAGTCATATCCACACCTTTTTGTAACGAAATTAGTAGAGAACGCCCTACCACTAGTTAAAAATAGAGTGTACAAGGTTGAAAGTACTTGGCAGGCAAATACGCCATCACAGATGTTACAAATGTTACAATATCACCAGAATAGAATTAGGGAAGAACAAGAGCAGGAACAGAAACGTATGAAAGACACGAAAATGAAAATGTTAGTAGCTCAGACAATTCCAGCCGAGGGTCATAGAAAGGGTGGGGCTCAGACAAATCATTCTGCCGCTCCCGTTAAAGGGACATGTAATTATTGCAAGCAGCCAGGTCACTACGTACATGAATGTCCAGTCCTGAAACATAATATCGAGACAGGTAAAACTAAAGAAAGACCGCGTCCGCCTAGACATGAACAGGGTCATCAACAGACCTCACAGAACGAACAGCCAATGCAGAATACACAGCCTATGCATGATCAGTCCCATACAGTACAGACAGTAGCAGTACCACAGCCACAGCATGCTCAGACACAGCCCGCTGCTGCAACTAGAGAAGTCTCACAACAAATGTACCAGTATGCCCAGTCGGCATATCCAGATTATCAGCGTTATACATGAAACAGCCTAGGGAGGGAAAGTGATTTGCCTCTTATTGAAATTCCTGTAGATCAAGAAGGTCCATATGTACATAGTCACGTATTAGGAAAAGACAGAAAGTTTTTAATTGACACAGGGGCAAGTCGCACTACTATAAGTCATAATGAAGTTCCAGGGGCACCCCTCTCAGGCTCACAGAATGTTTCCCTTGGTTTTTCAGGACAGCCTATTGTAAATGAAGTATCAGAACCAGTACCACTAGCTGTGGGTCCATTATCTCGAGTTACAGATTTGTTACTTACGAAATCATGTCCCGAAAATCTGTTAGGAATTAAAACGCTAAAGGCTTTAGGAGCTATAATTTGCTGTTCTCCGGAGGGAGTCAGACTCTTTCTACGAGATTTCAAGGGTCATTATGTTCTACGTGACTTTGATGCCAGATTGAAAAATGTACCAGATCACTTATGGGCAAAAGGCCCAGCTGATGTAGGTTGTATGCATATCACACCATACCGTGTTACACTCAAGACAGGTGTCGTTCTACCCAGAATCAGACAATACAAGTTACCACCCGATGCTGTAGTGGCCTTACTGAAAATCATTGAAGAGCTTATTGCCCAAGGAGTGGTCGTAGAGACCGACTCCAATATCTGTAATTCACCCATCATTCCAATTCTTAAACGTACAGACCGCAATGCACCGCCAGTATACCGGCTGGTGATTGATCTTCGAGAACTGAACAAATGCATTGTACCACAGTATCCTGTGGTCCCCGATATCTCCACCCTGTTAACTGCTATTGATTCAGAAGCAACGTTCTTTACTGTAATCGATCTCAAGAACGCCTTCTTCAGTGTACCCATTGACCCGGAGAGCCAATATCTCTTCGGATTCAGTTTAAATGGACGAAGTTTCAAATTTTCCCGCGCACCTCAAGGATTTACAGAAAGCCCCAGCATCTATAGTCAAGCACTGAAAAGACAACTAGATTGTATTCAAATGCCAGTTAATACAGCTTTACTACAGTACGTCGATGATCTGCTGATCACCGCACGAAGTGAGCCCGAATGTGAACAAGCATCTCTGATAGTTTTGCATTTTCTGGCCGACAAGGGACACAAGGTGTCTCCTTCGAAGCTACAATTCTGTGTTCAGCAAGTTGTGTACTTGGGTCACTTGCTGTCCAAAGTGGGGAGACAGCTCACTCCC
This sequence comes from Lissotriton vulgaris, assembly GCF_964263255.1. NCBI lineage: Eukaryota > Metazoa > Chordata > Amphibia > Caudata > Salamandridae > Lissotriton > Lissotriton vulgaris. The sequence goes on along the minus strand of NW_028247526.1, from coordinate 34,169 downwards.
GATCGCATTCAGTTAATAGTAAACATGCCCCGACCCCAGTCACAAAAAGAAGTGCGGGCCTTCATAGGCCTCACCTCGTACTGCAGACAATGGATTCCTCAATATGCATTTCTAGCTAAACCACTCATCCAGTTAACGACACAGGAGGCAGCGACTTCGACTGACCTTCCTTGGACTCAGGAACACACACAAGCCTTTGAGGAATTAAAGAAAGCTTTATGCCAAGCACCAGTTTTAGCGACACCATGCTACAGTAAACCGTTTACACTTTTTGTTACAGAACGTGATGGTACAGCATTGTCTGTCCTCACTCAAGATCAAGCAGGTTCACATAAGCCTTGCGCTTATTTTTCAAGTACATTGGATTCAGTAGCACAGGCACTCCCTGCATGCTTAAAGTCAGTAGCAGCAACAGCGTTAGCAATCAGACAAAGCGATTCAATTGTTTTAGGTCATCAGTTAACAGTACAAGTTCCACATTCTGTAGAGGTTCTGTTAAACAGAACCCAGACTCAACACTTGACTATAGCACGATTGACAGGTTACGAATTGACATTATTCCAGCCACACATAGAAATCAGACGCTGCAGTATCTTGAACCCAGCAACATTGTTACCTACAGTTATGACAGATCCAGCTCCGCATGATTGTATAGAGATTATTAATGCAGTAACAAAACCCAGACGAGATTTAACAGATGTTCCATTGACAAATCCAGACCTGACACTTTATGTGGATGGTTCATGCATGAGAACAAGTACAGGAGAGTTAGTGGCCGCATATGCCGTGACCACTGAAACTGAAGTTAAAGAAACACATCGTATTGATACACTGTCTGCTCAAGCAGCAGAGCTCATCGCTCTGACCCGAGCCTGTATTCTAGCGAAGAACAGAAATGTTAACATATACACAGATTCCCGTTATGCGTTCGGAGTCGTACACGACTTTGGTATGCTCTGGCAGGAACGAGGTTTCCTGACCTCTCATGGGGCCAAGATCCAGCACGGTCCTCTCATTCAAGCTCTGTTAGAAGCAATACATCTGCCTTCAGCCATATCAGTCATGAAGTGTAAAGCCCATACTAAAGCCACAGATTCTGTCTCCCAGGGTAACGACCTGGCAGATAAGACAGCAAAACATACAGCACTGACTCACACTCAGACAGCTGACACGACCAAGACAACAGATCCGACAAACTGCATGACAGTCCGAGATCCCACCCTAGATGTTATTGACATTCAGACACACGCTACTGCAGACGAAATAAAGAAATGGGTCGAACTAGGAGGGATCCAGACAGATCAGGGTTGGATGACGAAGGGAAAATCTACATGGTTTCTCCCTGACTCTATGGTTCAAGTCATGATAAATACAGCACATAGTCCTGCCCATTTAGGAGAGAAAGCAATGCTAGACAGTTTGCAAAACATCTGGAATAATAAACACTTACGAGCAGCCGCAAAACAGAAAGTGCGTACTTGCATGATCTGTTGTCAGTTCAATCCAGGTAAAAGCGTCCCTGTAGAGCAAGGTGGATTTCATCCTCCCGATCACCCTTTTGAAGTCCTCCAGATGGATTATATCCAGATGGACCGTTGTCGAGGATTTAAATATGTTCTCGTAGTTGTCTGTGCTCTGTCCCGCTGGACCGAAGCATATCCAGTCCCAGATTACACTGCTCCGACCACTGCCAAACAGTTGGTTCGTGAATTTTTCCCACGGTACGGCTTGCCTCGTGTTGTGTACTCAGATAACGGTCAGCCATTCTCGTCTGCCCTAATGAAAGAAGTTTCCTTGTTATTGGGATACCAGTGGAAGTTCCATTGTGTCCGACATCCAGAAGCAGCAGGCCTTGTAGAAAGGCATAATCAGACATTAAAGATTCGCCTTGCCAAAATATGTCAGGACAAAGGGGTCGACTGGATAGTCGCCCTGCCGGTGGCACTATTCTATATGAGAATGGTCGCCCATTCGAGATCAGGGCTATCTCCGTACGAAGTGGTCTTTGGAAGACCACCGAATATGTGGGGGACGCCCATCCCTAAAAAAATAACCGATGTTGATTCTAACATGTTGACAGATTACCTTGCCTCCTTGATGTCTGCACTCCAATCATGTCGTTCACAGATTGCCGCTGCCTTCCCTGACAACACCGATGTAAAGGAGCATGATGTCCGCCCCGGTGACGTTGTTTTAGTCCGAAACTTCGACAGGAAAAGTCCGTTGGAGCCCCGCTGGAAGTCTCCGAAGACCGTTCTTCTAACAACAAAGACCGCAGTCAAATTGGAAGGAAGAAAGGGGTGGGTCCACCTAAGCCATATCAAAACATTCCCAGGACTGAAACCGGAACAAGACACACCCACCCCCACCAAAGACTCTGATGACAAAGACTTTTCCGAATGCAAACGAGAAAAAACTCCTCAAGAACAATATCGTATGAAGTTACGATCTAGCAAGTCAGACAGTTTAATTGTTTAAGTCCTCCCCTAGGTGAATCGGTTAAATAGTTTCTGACATGTATCCCCTAGATCGAGTTAGAGAGAGAGAGGAAAAGAAAAGAACATATTGCAAATCACTTCGTAGTCACTGCATAGTGACACTAATAATTATGTTCATTCTCAGTATATTAATAATCATTGCTAGTATCTTGTTATCTATATACCATCCTATCTTCAAGCGTGAACAATCTGCTTACAATGTCTCTGCTGAACACACTTTTAGTGAGTTACCTCCTCATGAGCTTTCCTACAGACTCGCGCTGCGCAACAATACATTCATTAGTATGTTACATCATTCTCATCAAACTAACAATGCTACAAATTGCTGGATATGTGGCCGACTCCCTCCCTACCAGAACTACAAGGGAGCCCTGCCTCTCTTTCCGTATCCGTTCACTCACAATGGCTCCTGCGGAGCATGGTTTAAGATAATTAATTCTCTAGATCCCGACATTGCTGTTTTCGATGTGGGTTGGGTTTGGGGAAACCTGAACTTGGTCCTACTAGATGTCTGTTACCCGGATAAGGAGGGACTCCCCATTAGAATAGGAACTGATCTAGAAAATGAAGTATATGGATTAGGTAATTACACAATTAGCCTTATGATTCTTACTGTCGAATCCGAAGCCGCACCAGTTCTACCTATTATGTCAGTACTGCCAGTCACTGGTGAATTATGTATCAAGAAGAAAGGTTCAGTACACTTAGGTCATAGTAAATGCACTACTGTGGTCGAATTCAGTGATGATGGAAAGTCATCCTTCAAAGCTATCAGTCATTCCTACTTTGTGTGTGGTCATACCGCATACATTCGTCTACCTCCAGATTGGGATGGTACCTGTTACATTGCATTCCTTTTGCCACCCGTTTTTCTAGCTCCTTCTGATTACCACAGAAATAGCAATCTAGTAAAGAATAGACCCAGAAGAGATGCCCCCCTTGTCGACTACACAGAAACAGCATGGGAACAGTACACTGATTTTAATAAAGGGTTCTTTTTCTTCTTAGGACCTGTACAGAATAGTAAATTAATACGCAGATTAACTAGAACACTTGAAGCTGTAGTAAATGAAACTACCTCCGCCTTAGGAAACTTAACAGAGGAGCAGTCCGCTATGCGGGTTGTTGTCCTTCAGAATCGTCTTGTAATTGACGTCATCTTGGCAGATAGAGGTGGAGCCTGTAAGGTCATCGGGTCAAGCTGCTGTGTTTTCATTCCACAGAATGCACCATCTGTATATCAAGCTATCACCCGTCTTCATAAAATTGCAAATCAGATACATCAGAATCCAGGCACCTGGACTTGGTCCGGTTAGTTCTGGACAACGTTAACAGCTTGGGGATGGAAAATACTATCCTTCCTAGGCATTGGCCTAGTCCTAGTATTCAGTTGCTGCTTGTGCCTACAGTGTGGGCCAGCGATTTGTGGACTGTGTGCCACTTCTTGCATTGAACATTCCAGTTTTCACTCAAAACGTAACCGAAAGAAAGAAGAACAAATGATGTTACAAGAACAGACTGATCGATTCATGAGGATCGATATTTCATGAAGGGTCCGTAGGGAACAAGGAGGGAATGAGGAAAATTAAATTTTGGCCATGTTGTGTTCCCTAGCGCGTACCCCACCGACTCCATGTACCAGCTTAAAGTGCATGTAACTTCCCTCCTGTGCCAGTTATGAAGACGCAAATACATTTGCGTCCACCGCCAACTTGTCCTCTTTCAGACGCACCATGAATGGATTATATAGTCCGTTCCTAAGTATGCTATGCCAACGTCTTTTTGTAGTACACTTTTCACTTTTTCCTGCTCTAGCCAGAGTAGGCCCTGAATTCCTGCCATCTGAACCTCTTTTGTGGCTCCTGGCTCTGCCCAGGCTACCTCCGTACTCATGAACTATGTCCTATATTCAGCGCGGCCTCTCGCGCTCAGCTTAAGCCTGCTTTCTGCCAAGACTGACTGTAACCTTCGAGTTATCTGCTCCGCTCCCCGAGAATACATTCCTGCCTACTAGATCCTGTAAACATCCTCTCCAGCTGCAGAGCCAAAAGGCCGATCTGTCTTAATACAAGTAATTCATAGCCTCCGTTGCCATGCTTCCATGGAAGGCCCCGTGCCCCCACGCTTCACATGTAGACACTCAGGCGCTTATACACGCATTCACAGTTAGCATAGAATAGCTTCTGCCCTAGAGACCTTTCCGCCCAGATAGTATAGTTCCTAAACATCAGATATCAGATATGATAGAAGTACAAGTTGATCTGACATGCCAGACTTCTGTCTCTTTCCGTCAGTGTAAATGTCAAGACCCCTGCACCCCGTCAGTCACACGTCATGCAGCTGCGCGCGCATCCAAGCTTCCGATTTCTGCTGACATTGCAACATTCTGTTAGCACCACCCCTTGGTGCCACCCACTTGCGTCACCTGTCAGTGACGTTTCTAGCATACACCTCTAGTTCACGCCTAGTTTACGCCTCTTGATGATGTATTGGTACCACGTGTATACTGTTATCTTGTCTTCTCTCAGCTGTTACGCCTCTCACATTGAAACTTATGATGTAAATCAAGTATATAAGCTATGTAATGTCAATAAACGAGAGCGCGCTCATCTATCCCTTCTGACACCCCTGTGGTGGTCAGAACATGATATCCTGATTCCTTTATGAGGAATAAAACCCTTAGAAACTCTAACACCACGGACTCTGTTTTCTTTCCTTCTGATTGAGTTATTATTGATTAAGTACTTACCTGCATAGAAATTAAGAGAGTAAATTAATTATTTACGTCAAGTTAAAAAGTGTGGGGGCAAGAACACATCCTTGTTTGAGCCCTTTTGTCGTCGGAATTGGACGTGATAGTCTGGACCCGTCCCCAATCTTTATCCTGACCCATGTGTCCTGATGGAGAAGCTGTATAGCTCTTAAGAGATCATTTGGGATGTTTAAACTGTACAGATTCTGCCAGAGCTTAGCTCTATTCACCTTGTCGAAGGCAGCTTTATAATCAATAAATCCCATATAAAGTGGTCAAGTGCTTACCTCTGCCTGGTCGATCAGACAAGAGAGGGTCATAAGATTGACTGAGGTGCACGTGTTACTTCTGAAACCAGTTTGGTTCGGAGGAATTACAGAATGATCACCAGCCCATGCCTTAAGTGAGTTAAGAAGCAAACCAGCAAAATACTTTGCTTCATTGTCAATGAGGGCTATAAGGCGATAATTCCTGGGAGATTTTTTATCCCCGCCTTTGAAGATTGGTGCCAAGATGGATCCCTGCCAGGAGGGTGGTATGATGTTATTTTGCAGGATACAGTTGAAGAGGGTGGTTAGCTTCGAGGCCCAGAATATTGTGTCCTCCTTAAACAGAGCCTGAGGAATTCCACCAGGGCCTGGGGCACCGTCCTTCCGACTCTTTTTGATCAGTTTTTCAATTTGGGCCACCTCGATTGTTGTTGATTCTTTGTTGCTTTGCGACGTGGGGCACTCATTTGGTTGTGCAGTTTTCTGGCCAACGTTGAAAGATTCCTTCGTTGAAGGAGATTTGATGTTACAATCAGTTGGCTTACCTGCCGCTTTTTGAGCGAGAATGTCTTCGACATTAAGATTCTGATGAAGGATTTTTACTTTTTGGTCATTAAAGTGAAGATACAGAGAGGCGACCCACTCAGTCTCCAGTATGCATGAGGACGCAGCTTTCGGGGCTCGCCCAGAAATGCTATTGATGGTTCGCCAGAACCCAGCGGAAATGTTTGTTTTAATGTCATTTTGCAGCCTAGCCCAGAAGGAGTTCCAGAGACTTCTACGTTGTTCTCTTTTAGACCTCTTTATGGTAGCTGCGAGCCTCTCTCAAATTTGTTATAAACTGAGGATCCGTTGGATTTGTTTTTAAGGCCCGCCATGTCCGATTCATGTTTCTTATAGCAGATTGTATTGCAGGGTTGCGACTGGGCGTCTGCCTTTGCCCGTACAAGTTCGCCTGCCTTATTGGTTTTGCATGTTTGTCGATCAGTTCGATTGCAAATGTTGACCAGTTAGCAATTTCATCATTTATGGGCCTCCTGGTGCTCTCCATAATAAGTTTGGCATCTGCTGCTATTTGTTGAAAGTTGCTTAAGGAGCACTTGATGCGTTTAAAGTTTATCGTGTAGCAGTCAGATGGCAGTGACCTATCTTCTTCATGTTGAATTAATCTGGTCATAAGCGATATTTCTTGTGGGCGGTGGTCACTTTCAGTTCTGCTTCCAAGGCTAAAACCTATTATTTGGCGGAGAAGTGGATGACTGACAAAGGTATAGTCAATTAGCGAAGCGCCATTGTTACTCAGATAGGAGAAGCAAGGTGGCTTGCCTGGAGGAAAGCGCCCGTTTAAGGCTCTGAGGCCCAGATTTTCCAGGTTGCCTTGTAAGGAGCGTCCTTTGGAATCGTTCTTATGCCAACCTGGGGGGTCCTGCGGGGGTATGACCCAAATGCTATCATGTGATTTGGTTATCTCGTTTTTGCCCAGGTCCGACATTAGCCACATGTTGAAATCACCTGATAGTATTATTTCTGGTTCGAGGGATCCGATTTTCGCTCTCAGTACAGTTGCTATTGCTTCTTCTGAGAAAGATTGCCTTGATACTGTGTTTGGACGGACATAGGCATTCATTAAGAGCAGGGTCCTGCGCTGGGCTTTGTCGGAGGTAAAGGAAATTCCCACGCACTGGAGGGAATGTGATGAACCACCTGAGTCCCATGAAGCGATTGCATTTTTGATGGATATGTAAATTGCAAGGCCACCACTGCCTCTTTCCGAAGATTTCAGTTTTTTTGCTGGAATATGATGAGTTTTGAAGCCTTCGATTTGCTGCGGTTCGAGGAGCCATGTCTCTTGAAGTAGTAGTATCTGGAATTCCTGAAAATAAGAGATTATTACTTTGTCTTCCAGTTTGTTGGCTAGTCCGTTTATGTTCCAAGAGCATATCTATAGAGGGCACGTATTTAGGTCCTTTACACTGCTATTCTGTCATCGTAACAGGCGAGTTGTATTTAGGGTGCCTGCCAACCATGACCATGTGCAGACCTCTTCCCGATCCCTATTTGGTGTGCGCCAGTCTTCTCTCAATTTTCTTTGTTTGTCTTCGCGGGTGGGAGTTTTATTGCATGCGCCCCTGAGGACTGAGTACACTTCTCCCCTTTCTGCCCGTGTGTGCTTAGGTTCTTGATTTGCCAGCAAGACATGTGGGTATCCCGCTACCCTGCCAGGTTGTAGCAGTATGCCCCACTGCTTGAAGGTGTCTGTGTGCCCTAGGATGGTGTTTGTTACCTCTGCCGATCTCCAAGTGACCTTTCTGGTTTCATTTATTTGGCCATGACTTGGTGCAATGAATTCTATCGATGTGATATCTTGTGTGGTAATACCGTTTAGCAGACCAGTGGCTTGTATTAACTTTAAGATGTTACCACGATTGAGAATATCGTGGCTGCCTTTGGACTTGTACTCCGGGTAGAAGAGTGTAAAGTTGGAGTCGCCACATGAAGGTGAGAGAGCGCAATTTGAATAAAATGTATATCCGAGCCATATTTAGAAGCATATCGTATAAACGTAGGAATGAAACGTATACCGTAGCGTGAAGTTGACACTCATAGCATGAAGTCAACAGATGTAACATGAATAATAGGAAATGTATTTGTATTCACGTTAGAAATGCTATAATTTAGAAGGCCCGTATACATAGTGGGCTAATGTAGAAATGTAGAAATGTTTATGAACTGTAGAACGTGCAAAGTAGAATTCATATACGTGTGTAACTTTAAATGCAGAAACAGCGAGAAATGTAACATGGGGAAATGTGTAGAGAGCATATATAAACGAGGTAAAAGGAGAATATAACTTTACGTTCTAAGTATGAAATTTATATTCTATGTAAAATGTATTCACATATAAGCAAAGGATTTGCTAAATGCGATCATATATAAATGTGTGTTAAAGGTTATACTGTGTAGAAGAAGTTCCTAGGAATGTTGTAGAGTTTAGGTCATTTGTGATTATAACCTGACTGACCAAGGGTTCGCAGGAGTGTAGTCCGCTGTATATAATTTAGTGGGCTCACAAGAGTCGTGAATAGCCTTGATGTGAATGTGCGAGCCAAAGAGTCTAGTTCTTGTTAGATTTAAGGTGACAATGCCGGACGAAGTTTATTGCCTAAACGTGAGAGGAGACGCTTGGAATTTGAGTCTTGTTTTGAAATGACCATTCACAGGACCAAGAAAGGTTACGTACATAGTCGTAAAGAGTAAAGTTCTGATAAGGTGATAGATTTTGCTCCGAAAGTGTCAAATGGAGTCACCAGCAAGAAGATGAAGATGGCGTCTAAGAAGAAGGGTCAACTTAACGGACGACGCAAAGAGACGAAGCAATGGAAAGAGCTAGAAAATGACATCATGGGGGAAAGTCCGTGGTGGGCGTCGAAGGGGCGTTCCACCCACACTGTGATTGTGTATTTTAGGGACAGCACCCCGGGGAGAAGAGAGCAAGAGCGATTAGCGAAGGCGAGCGAAGGCGAAGGCGATCAAGTTAGCAAGAGCAGATGACTTGAGCAGATGCGCTGAGAGAGATCAGAGCGCGAGAGAGCAGTAGGCCGAGGACCCTTAGAGAGCGGATGGGTAGGCAGAGAGGGAACTGCTTCTCGACATAGGTTACCTTATTAGAGGCTAAGAGAGTTTGATCTTCTTTGGAAGTCAAACTGCTGACACCTTTTTTTTAGGGTACTAGGAACTTGCAAAGTAGGGATGTCACCTAGTATAGAGTAGGGACAGATTTAACTTGATTATTTTTCTCTTTCTGTAGATGACGCAACGGAACCACATCATATCTATGCTTTTGATTTGTTGATTCCGGAACTGACTTAATTGTATTCGTTAGTAGATTGAGGTTCTTTAGAGAACTTATATTCCTTTTAGTTCTGTATATACGTTGAATCTTATCCTGAGAGGATTGTATTTGCAACTTAATCTTAATTTTATATTAAAACTTTTAAACGTTATCAGTTGTAAGTGGTTCTTCAGAGTTGCGTCAGTTTATGGGGTTTATCTAAACCTATGCGGGGTTTGTCTTTTACTCAATGACAGAAAACAACCGGTCCAAATTTGACGAATGAGATAAGTTATCAAATTGATCATAAAAGATATTAAAATCTCATTCCCCGCAGTTGGTAGCAGAGAAAGATGGTTTTCTTCTTGAGGAAGGCAACCTAGGTCAGGTCTAGATTACCCCAAGGTCCCTAGCCATCGACGACCAGAAGAAGAATCCCTGCCGAAGAAGGTGCTGACGGTGCGTCGAGAGAAAAGCAGCAGAGTCGGTCGAGAGTGAGTATAAGGGTCATGCGTTGTAAGATTGCGGTGTTTTATGTTGTACCTATGTTGTAATGTCAAGCGGAGTTGAATGCCTGTAGTGTGATTGAGGGAAGGTTGTGAGCGCGCGCAACCGGATAAAATCTTATGTCCAGAGGGCTTAAGTGGTTCGGGTGTATCGAACACCCAGAGTAATTTGTCTACCATTTAAAGGGGGTCATGAGGTACCATTGATCGCCCGCAGACCGATGATAGGGGGAGCGTTTGAGTGAGTGTATGAGTAACGCACGCTGGTCGTACGTTTACTGTGTGTAAGTAACCTATCAGTTGAGGCAAGCGTCTGACCGTCAGAGGGAAGACGTTTCGCCAGTTGAGGTAGCAATTACAGTTAGACTGTGGCCGTACAGTCAGAGAAAAGTGATCGCTTGGACGGAAGTAGTCATTTTTCGGTGTATGAATGAAACGCATGCAAGACCGCGAGACGAGTTGAGAAAGAAGGGGAACTGCTGCAGAAGGGATAAGTGACGTCAGCGTAGAGCCGCGCGGAGATTGGTCGGTTAGCGTAGAACCGCGTTGAGATAGATTGATTAGCGAGAGTCGCACAGAGATTGGTGGTTTGTCATCGGGACGTAAACAAGGAAGAGAAGTAATAAGGAAAATCGTAGATTATCGAAAATGAAGTGTTTTAAGAGTTTAAGGGCAATCTTTAAGAGAAATAGAAGAAACCTATATGCTGGAGAAGAAGCTCCACCAGAAGGCACACCAGCTTACCATATGGCAGTGAATGTAGGCTTACACTCGATAATATGGATCTCCGAGTGGAATAAGCTAACGGAAGGGAATAAGGAACTGACGTTTCCGAGATTCGGAACGTTTAAGCTAGAAGTGTTGAACCAACTGAAAGCAGTAATGCTAGCAACAAGACCTCTACCGAGGCCAACACAGTTCGAAGCACTTAGTGCATGGTTTAGAGCAGCACACGAAAAAAGCTTAAAGAGGCGCCAAGAAAGAGTGAGACGATCAGTAAAAGCAGTGCAGGATGCGAAATGGGATGAGGAAGCTAAGAAGTGGAGAGTGCAAAAGATAGAAGCAGACAAACTGTTCACCATGATAGAAGCCACGGGAGAAAAGAAACCTCTAGAAGAAGACGAGGATAGCGAGACAGAGGAGGATCTGATAGAGAGGTTATTAACAGATAGACCACCTCCGTACAACGGCGAAATCGCAAGTCCCGTACTACAGCAAGGGGACGGAGCTAGATGGGGGGAATATAAATCGATCCCAGTAACAGAATGGGATACCAAGAAAAGTGAGGAAGTACTTCAATCTAGTTCCGAACAGAGAGTAGTAGGAAGATGCGTGGTCCAGAAGGTGCCAGAAACGCAGTATGCAGGGTCGTACCAAATGCCAGATGCTCTACAAGTACCTGTTACCATAGGCCCTATAGTGTCAATCTACAACCCAGAGGGGGTCCAGCAGGAGGAACAGGCACGATGGAACAGGGAAAGGGCAGAGATGGAGAATAGGAACAAAACGATGAATCCTCAGAGGCAGATACTAGCACCAGTGAGTCGGAGTACCCCATTAGATTCCGCAACGGGTCCCAGGATAGAACAAGGGGATCAAAGAGGATCAATGGATTTGAGGGGACCGAAACCGAAATCCTATAAGGAATTAAGGGAATACCTGAAAGAATGGGATACAGCCGAAGAGATTCGGAATAAAAGTTTAGAAACAGGAGCAGAGTGGAGAGATCAGGATAACAGGATCCTCTCTCATTGTGGAGCTGGCGAAAGCAGCCCGGAGTGGGAGAGAGGGAGTCAAGGAAGCCGAGGAGATACTTGTCCTACTACTAGTGGCAATAGGCAAATGTGCAACGACAGAAGTGCAGGGTGTGGGGAAGTGCCTCGCGTCACCTTTAGTGAGGGGGAACGAAGGACGCAGGAGTACCGGAATACTTTCAGATGCACACACCATACCCCGGATGAAAATGTGCAGCATTGGAATCACCGGAACGTGGAGAGTCGTGAAACGTCTCGCCATGCGTCCGGTGATCAAGAACGAAGTCATGAGAATATAGGGAGTCGCGAAACGTCTCGCCATACATCCGGTGATCACGAGCGAGATCGAGGGAGCATGGAGAGCCATGAAGGACCTTATCGTTTGTTGAGCGACACCAGACAGCAAGCGAGTTACAGCGGTTTAGAACAGTATGGAGGATCTTATCTCGTATCTGGAGAAACCGAGCCGAAAAGACGGAATGTAGTGATGGGGAATGGAGCAATGTTCCACCACACCCCAAGGGAAGATGGAAAAGCTTGGGATCTAGAGAGGTGGGAACAAAGAGACAGAAGAAAAACTCCTCATAACTCACCTGTGCTTAGGCGTAGGGCGCATAGTGGAGGTGAGAGGGATGTGAGCGAACAACCTAGGACTGACGTACTGAGAGCTGAAATAAAAGCAAGGCGGATAGATGTAATGAGTTTAAAATCAGATTTGGATGAAATAATTGACGGCACAGTGGCAATAGAAAGGTTAGAGCTGTACGAACCAGATGAAATACTGTTTTTATCCAAGGACGTTACTCGAAAAGCAAGGGCAGCTCATGAAAAGTTATCTGAATTAGCAGAAAAGTATATGATAGACATGTCACGAACTAAAGCTTTACAGGCCAACCATAGGCTGAATTGCACGGATCGAGATCTAGATGAGCGTAGGACGATTGGGCTAAGAGTACACATAAGGGAACTGATCATGTGTATTAGAATATGGAGAGATCTGGATAGATGGGAGGAAAAATGGTCCAAGAGGGGATCTGTCAGAAGGAGTGCACTTGTGAAGTCCCAGGATACAGACCTAATGCGAATGGAAGCTTTCCCTTTGCGAGAAATCGCGAATGGAAACTACGTCCATGTACCCTGGAGTAGGGGGGATTTAGCGGCATTCACTAATTCCTTCCCAAAACTTAGAGAGAATCCCGTAGAGTGGTACAAGCAGGTAGAGAGATTCGTGAAAATCTCTAAGGTATTGTGGATCGATTTGAACACACTGTTTGATATCGTAGTACCCGGAGATTTGTGGACGGCACGCAAACTTAGTATCGAATGGCCCACTTGTGAGCCGCCGAGAGATACCCAGACAAATGGTCCATCAGATAGAGTCATGGAAAAATACGAGAGAGTAATAACATGGCTAAAAGAGAAAGTACCGGTGCAAGACATAGACTGGGTTAAGATAGATCGAACAACTCAGGAGCCCAAAGAGACAGTTCATGAGTTCTATGAGAGATTACTGAAAGCATTCAAACAGTACAGTGGGTTAGACGTAATGGATCCTAAAGACATAGGACAGTTTGTGTCGAAGTTTGTTCTCGGATTGAGACCAGACATAAGCTTGATGATTCAACAGCATTTGATCTGTTGGCAGAACAAACCTTTAGATGAGATTCTGAGGTATGCAAGGTACTGTAGCGATGAGATAGATTCGAAGGCAAAGAAGCTCAAGGAAAAACTGATGCTGGTACAAATGCAAGCAGCTGGAAAGGGTGGACAGCGGCAACAGGGAACAGGAACGCCAGCAAAGAAACAGAATAACCAGAGCAGAGATGAGGAAGAAAGACCGAGACCGAGATTAGATATTGCGACACTGAAAAAGACAACGAGGTGCCATCAGTGTAACGAGGTGGGACATTGGAGACGCGAGTGTCCATACAACGTTGAAATAGGGGAAACAGAACAGGAGGAGGAAGAGGTACAGAACAACGTGGTTAAGGGAGCAACAGTCCCGAAGGGAAAGTTTATCAAAGGGGGGACTCAGACTCCTCGAGCCCCGTTTCCTCAACCACCTCGCATTGCAAATGGAGGGAAAACCTATAGACAAATGCCATTGTTCGTAGGAGGAGAAGAATGCTACTACGTTGATCCTCTTACAGGGCAACGAGTGAATAGGGAGGAAGACTGTACTCTAGGAGCAGCCCTGGAGGTAGATCAGAGAGGACCATACGTAGAAGCTGAAGTAGCTGGATGTCCTACGACCTTTTTGGTGGATACGGGGGCCACTAGATCCACGTTGAGATCAGCGGTAGTCCCAGGTCTGCCAATATCGGGAGAGATGATTCAGGTGGTAGGAGTCGCAAACAAGAGGATGACGAATCCTCTGACAGAACCTGTGTCAGTGAAGATAGGGAATTACAGTGACGAACATCAGTTTGTGATCTGTGATTCTAGCCCGGTGTGTTTACTAGGAAGAGATCTGTTGTGTAAGTTGAATTGCACAATACATTGCACACCTGAAGGAGTAGAAGTACAGACCAACGATGAGGATGCTGATTTTGAGGTTGTAAAGTCGCAGGAATGCGTGGAACTATATCCTACCTTAACAGTGGAGGAACTTCCACAGGATTTGAGGGAGAAGGTATCAGCTGAGGTGTGGGATTTTACTGGAGAAGAAATAGGATTGATCAAAGGAGTAGAACCAGTAAAAATCCTGGTAAGACTCAATGCCGAGTATCCAAGAACACCACAATATAAGTTGACGCCGGAGACGATTGCAGGAATAAAGCCTGTGATCGAATCCATGATTAAACAGGGAATACTGAAGGAGATCGTGGGTAGTCCATGTAACTCCCCGATTATGGGTTTGCAGAAGCCTAGTGGAAAATACAGAATAGTGCAAGATCTTCGAAAGATTAATAATATTGTTGTCTCATGTTGTCCAGTGGTACCGAATCCATCAGTGATATTGTTTCAGATACCGTTCCAAGCTGAATGGTTTACCGTGATAGATCTATGCCAGGCTTTCTTTTCGATTGGTTTAGATGAGGAGAGCCAGTATCTTTTCGCTTTTAAGCTGGAAGATCGCGTTTTAACATGGTGTCGTATCCCTCAGGGGTATACCGAAAGCCCATCGATCTTTAACCAGCTACTGAAGAAAAATCTTGAAAGTCTAGTACTGCCTATGAACTCGGTTCTGGTCCAGTACATAGACGACCTCCTAGTTGCGTCAGAAACTGAGGAAGCGTGCAGAGTAGACACCATCACCTTGCTAAATCACTTGGCCGAGAACGGACACAAGGTGTCTCCAAGTAAATTGCAATATTGTCTTACTGAAGTGCAATACTTGGGCCATAGGATTGAAAAGGGAAAACGGAAGGTGTCTCCAGAGAGAATAGAGGCGATTATGAAAATGAACGCGCCTAAAACACAAAGAGAAGTCAGGATGTTTTTAGGCATGGTCGGTTATTGTCGACAGTGGATAGCTAACTTCTCACTGAAGGCAAAGCCGTTATTACAACTGACGCACAAGGGAGTGAGTGATCCGGTACCATGGGACAAAGATTGTTTGATGGCGTTTTTGCAGCTGAGGGAGGACTTGTGTCGTGCCCCGGCTTTAGGAATGCCGGATTACACAAAATCATTCTTGCTTTACTGCTGCGAAAGAGAGGGATGCGCTTTAGCAGTTTTGGCCCAGATACACGGCGATGCGCGTAGGCCAGTAGCGTATTTTTCGGCTACATTAGATCCAGTAGCCGCAGCGTTGCCCGGATGTCTTAAGTCCGTAGCTGCAACGGGTGTCAGCATTGAACGTTCTGAAAGCGTGGTAATGGGACATCAGTTAGTGGTGTATGTACCGCATTCTGTGGAATTGTTAATGACCAGGACTAAGACTCAGCATCTGACGAATAGCAGGCTCACACGCTACGAGCAGGTCATATTGGCTGCCGAGAATGTGACCCTAAAAAGATGCTCCGTCTTGAATCCTGCAACTTTGATGCCACTTCCAAATGAAGTGGATGATGAAATTTGTACAGATCACGACTGCCTTGATGTGACTGAACTATGCACCAAACCGAGACCAGATATCGTAGATGAGCCATTGACTGACCCCGATGAAATTTTCTTTGTTGATGGTTCATGCGTAAGAGACGATATTGGTCAGCTGAGAGCAGCTTATGCAGTTTGTACAATTACCAGAGTTGTAGAAGCTGCTTGCCTGGAAGGAGTACATTCCGCTCAGGTAGCTGAAATTATTGCTTTGACGCGTGCCTGTTTAGCAGGTAACAAACTTCGAGTCACCATATACACCGATAGCCAGTATGGTTTCGGGGTAGTTCATGATTACGGGCAGTTATGGTCTCAAAGAGGTTACATGACCTCCTCGGGTTCTCCCATTAGGAATGGAGAATTCGTGAGACTACTGTTAGAAGCATTGCAAGGACCATCAGCTATTGCGGTCGTCAAATGTGCTGCGCACACGAAAAACGTAGATTTTGTGTCGCAGGGCAATCGCTATGCCGATGAGGTAGCGCGTTACTGCGCAGAACAAGGATATTCTCACACGGATGTGAAAGTGGGGGGAATCCAAGAAAGAACTGAATTGACAATGTTGTTAGACACTGTAGATACGTGGGATGAGCTAAAGAGTGTTCAGGAGAATGCACCAGATGATGAGAAAAAGGGCTGGGAAACAGCTGGGTGTACAAAAAGTGAAATGAACTTTTGGATTTCTGCAGATGGGAGAGCAGTTTTACCAAATGAACTTGTTAGTCCAATGGCAAGGAAATTGCATGGAGCAGCACATATAGGTAGAGATGCCATGGTGAGAGTATTCAGACAAACGTGGTTTAATCCTAAGTTTAGAGTAGCGGCAGAAGCAATATGTCAGAGATGTGCGATCTGTCAGCAACTAAATGTAGGAAAGAGAACACCAGTCACACTGAGTCACATAGGAAGGTCTGGGGGGCCTTTCAATAGGATGCAGCTTGATTTCATAGAAATGCCTAAATGCAACAGACTCAGATACGTTTTAGTGATTGTCTGTATATTTTCTAGATGGGTTGAAGCTTACCCTACACGTAGGTGCGATACCCTTACAGTAGCAAAACTGTTACTTAGAGAGTTGATACCGAGGTTTGGGGTGCCATCCTCTTTGGAATCGGACAGAGGAACTCATTTCAACAGTGAAATAGTGAAGATGCTATGTTCAGCTTTGAGTATCGATCAGAAGCTCCATTGCAGCTATCGACCAGAAGCTTCAGGGATCGTAGAGCAGATCAACAGGACGATTAAGTCCAGACTTGCCAAAGTTTGTTCATCAACGTCCCTGAATTGGCCAGACGCACTTCCAGTGGTTCTTATGAGTATACGTAGCACACCAGATAGAAGAACAGGTCTCTCTCCACATGAAGTGCTAATGGGGAGAGCTATGAGATTGCCATCGGTTCCGACTGCAGCGTTATTGAACATCACAGACGATTTGATCTTGGACTACTGCAAGGGACTATCTGATGCCATTAATTCTGTGTCCCTCCAGGTCCAGGCTGCAGAGGTTCCATCAGCACAAGACTTGTGCCATGACCTGAGTCCGGGGGACTGGGTTTTGGTGAAAAAACACGTCAGGAAGAACTGCTTAGACGTGCGCTGGAGAGGACCATTTCAAGTCATACTTGTCACGAACACTGCAGTAAAGTGTGGAAGCCTGCCAAACTGGATACATGCTTCACACACCCGAAGAGTGCCAACACCTCTAGAAGAAACAGCTCCTCTCTCGGATGAGAATCCAGCGGAAAGCGGAGAAGCCATAGAGGGGGAAAGTCAAGTTGTGGAGGTGATTGAAGAGGCTGAGCCTGTGTCGGAACAGGTCGACGAAGGCCAAGACACCAGTGAGACCGAAGTCGCCTCAGGAGAAGAAAGTAACTGGGAGATCGAATCGGATACTGAACAAGCTGAGAGTGACCAAGAGACAAGTCCAAGAACAAGGAGCAGGAGGACAAGGAGTGACGAAGCTAGTTGGCCGGAGAGAAGGAAAAGGCCAAGCTTAAAAGCACAACAGGAGAAAACTCTTGTCCCGATCGCTGAAGAATCGGATCAAGAAGAAGAAACTACAGACTCAGGCACTGAGAGTCCAAGAAGATCGAGAAGGGAACGTGTGCCCTGCCGAAGGTACGCCACCCCAGAGTGGACTTATCTAGCAGATGTCTTGGGGACAGAAATCTGGGAGAGTGAGAGAAGTGAAAGTAATCGACCTCGATCCATTTGTGGCAGTGGAGATATGGATGTTGACGCCTGGACTCGAGACTGAAGGATTACTGACTTTCACACTTCCCATACCCCCATTCCTAAGTCGGATCAAAGACCTAGTGCTAAATAGATTACAGTTTTCGACTTTTGGTCATCAAATTCCAGAAGAAGAAGAGAAAGTTGTTCGTTTTGAATTATTGGAACTTGTTGTGAAAGCTGCAGGTGCGAGAATAATTGTAGATGCATAAGGACTTTTGTTAAAGCTATAAAGAAGAAGATAACCTAGCGCCGAGTGGAAAGAAGAATAAAATTAGGGATTACATTTAGAGGACGGAGAAGGGTTAGGGTTGTCCGTTGTTAAAGATAAAGAGACATTGTTGCGAAAAAGAGACTTTTGTTGATAAAGAGCACTTTACAAACTGAGAAATCAAACAAAGCAAGTAAAGAACTGAAGAAGAAAAAAAAAACTTTTTCACAAAGGAAGGAGTTACGCTGTTTGACAACATGGAGAACGGCAACCCAAACCGAAAAGCTAAATGCATAGTAGGTACACTTATAGCAGTGGTAATTTTTCTCATAATTACAGTAGTGACCATATCATACATAGTAGGAAATGAAACTGATAAAGAAATAACAGATGTAAAGCCTGTAACGACTTTGAAACCTGCTCTAGTTGGGAAGAAGGAGGAGAGCAATGAAATCCGTGAAAAGGCGTTACTGGCAAATGAAGCTCGTAGGCTACACGTAGACGAATCACAGGGAAACTTTAGGTCAAATGCATATGCCAAACTATTGTACGAATATATCGATGCCATGGAGGCCAAAGATTACTACGTTTGTATGCAATTGCCGGCTTCTGTAGATGAAGGCATCAGATATCATCATCTCCCACTGACTTATGGGATAACATGTAGTTTACTGCTTAGTATATTTTATGGAAGAGAAGGATTTGAGTACTACTTTTCAAATTATGATTCGGTACTGCCTGAAGTCCCGAATTATAAACAAATGAATAAGTGGGACTATTATAAAAAGGAGGATAGACTAGCCAAATTCTTTCTTCCTTGGGATACGTTAGATACATCATACGCACGCAGAAATAATCTGACTTGCAAGGTGTCAGAGGTAGAGAAGAAATTCATAGGACAGGTAGATGACCGATACAGAAGGCAGAAGATTCTAAAAATGTCAGGACAGTGGAAAACTGACTGGACGGAAGAAGAGAAGGCACATAAAAAGAAAGGTAGCAATGGTCCAATAGCATTGGATAGAACGCAGAAAGGAAAGTTATGTTTAACTCGAAGCAAGACATATTATGAGAGTGTATTTGTAGGTGAAGTAAATTGCGAACATGCTTTTCGATTAGAGTACTATACGAAGGATTTTATGAAAGGGATGCAAGCTATTCCTAATGTGTATTTTGTTTGCGGAAGAAATGCCTATGTAAAACTGCCTGACAATTGGTATGGTTCGTGTTACTTGGCAATTGTCTTCCCCAAAATATATCATGCGAAGGATTTAGCGATTATAGAAGGAAAGGCTTCGACAAGAACGAAAAGGGAAGTAGGAGATGCTGAAATAGTAGGAGACGTATTTGGAGCGATGTTTCCTATGTTAGGTTTAATACTTAACGATGTTAAGATCAGGAGACTAGCTACAGTTGTAGATAGATTGTCTGCAAGTACTGCAAGGTCATTAATGTTAATAGAAGGTGAGATGCAATCAATTAGAGCAATGGTTCTTCAGAATAGACTTGCTCTTGATGTAATATTAGCAAAAGAAGGCGGAGTTTGCAAGTCTTTGAAGGTTCAGGAATGTTGTACTTATATTCCTGATAATTCAAAACCACTTGAGAAGGTCATAAGAAACATTACACAGATTCATCAAGAAATCGAAGATTTGACAAAAGTAAATGTTTGGGAAAAGGTAGGTCATGGAGTAGGAAAGGTTGGGAGTTGGTTTGCCAACCTTGGTAAAAGTATAGTATGGTATATATTAAAACCTGTATTAATAGTATTGATTTGTATAATCACATTATTAGGGTTTGTGAAACTATATAAATGGTATAGGTCGAACCAGTTACAAAGGTCGATGAGAGAACAAGAAAGGAGATTAGCTGCTTTACAAGATCAACAGTATAAAAGCTTAAGAGCACTTGAAGTGATGAAAAGAGGGAATGATGTAACTAGTTCTGTGTAAAGGTGTTATTCAAATTGCATTTAGTGATGACTCCTAAAAGTCATCAAAGGGGGGAACTGAGAGAGCGCAATTTGAATAAAATGTATATCCGAGCCATATTTAGAAGCATATCGTATAAACGTAGGAATGAAACGTATACCGTAGCGTGAAGTTGACACTCATAGCATGAAGTCAACAGATGTAACATGAATAATAGGAAATGTATTTGTATTCACGTTAGAAATGCTATAATTTAGAAGGCCCGTATACATAGTGGGCTAATGTAGAAATGTAGAAATGTTTATGAACTGTAGAACGTGCAAAGTAGAATTCATATACGTGTGTAACTTTAAATGCAGAAACGGCGAGAAATGTAACATGGGGAAATGTGTAGAGAGCATATATAAACGAGGTAAAAGGAGAATATAACTTTACGTTCTAAGTATGAAATTTATATTCTATGTAAAATGTATTCACATATAAGCAAAGGATTTGCTAAATGCGATCATATATAAATGTGTGTTAAAGGTTATACTGTGTAGAAGAAGTTCCTAGGAATGTTGTAGAGTTTAGGTCATTTGTGATTATAACCTGACTGACCAAGGGTTCGCAGGAGTGTAGTCCGCTGTATGTAATTTAGTGGGCTCACAAGAGTCGTGAATAGCCTTGATGTGAATGTGCGAGCCAAAGAGTCTAGTTCTTGTTAGATTTAAGGTGACAATGCCGGACGAAGTTTATTGCCTAAACGTGAGAGGAGACGCTTGGAATTTGAGTCTTGTTTTGAAATGACCATTCACAGGACCAAGAAAGGTTACGTACATAGTCGTAAAGAGTAAAGTTCTGATAAGGTGATAGATTTTGCTCCGAAAGTGTCAAATGGAGTCACCAGCAAGAAGATGAAGATGGCGTCTAAGAAGAAGGGTCAACTTAACGGACGACGCAAAGAGACGAAGCAATGGAAAGAGCTAGAAAATGACATCATGGGGGAAAGTCCGTGGTGGGCGTCGAAGGGGCGTTCCACCCACACTGTGATTGTGTATTTTAGGGACAGCACCCCGGGGAGAAGAGAGCAAGAGCGATTAGCGAAGGCGAGCGAAGGCGAAGGCGATCAAGTTAGCAAGAGCAGATGACTTGAGCAGATGCGCTGAGAGAGATCAGAGCGCGAGAGAGCAGTAGGCCGAGGACCCTTAGAGAGCGGATGGGTAGGCAGAGAGGGAACTGCTTCTCGACATAGGTTACCTTATTAGAGGCTAAGAGAGTTTGATCTTCTTTGGAAGTCAAACTGCTGACACCTTTTTTTTAGGGTACTAGGAACTTGCGAAGTAGGGATGTCACCTAGTATAGAGTAGGGACAGATTTAACTTGATTATTTTTCTCTTTCTGTAGATGACGCAACGGAACCACATCATATCTATGCTTTTGATTTGTTGATTCCGGAACTGACTTAATTGTATTCGTTAGTAGATTGAGGTTCTTTAGAGAACTTATATTCCTTTTAGTTCTGTATATACGTTGAATCTTATCCTGAGAGGATTGTATTTGCAACTTAATCTTAATTTTATATTAAAACTTTTAAACTTTATCAGTTGTAAGTGGTTCTTCAGAGTTGCGTCAGTTTATGGGGTTTATCTAAACCTATGCGGGGTTTGTCTTTTACTCAATGACAGAAAACAACCGGTCCAAATTTGACGAATGAGATAAGTTATCAAATTGATCATAAAAGATATTAAAATCTCATTCCCCGCAAAGGGAACTTATTCAGCCTTGAATTTGCCTCTGATGTTTGGGCGCAGTTCCCATGACCCGAGGGATCAAGATTCAGAGCCTCCTTCTGATCGCTAGGGCTCTTTTGGGTTTTACACCCTACCGCAGCTCCCTTATCTCTCACAGGGCTTACGCCCTGATGAGTTTTGACAGAGCTGTTAGTATGCACCTGAATTGAAGTGATGCTTTGGTCGACTTGTTTTGCAGGGTGACAGGGATTTTGGCCTTGGACCTTTACGTCCTGCGGCAGAGGAGTATTTGAAGGAGGCATGTTGGTAGTTGTGATTTGCTCCTTTGACCCACTGGCCGCCTTTTTTCCTAAAGTTGTCCATGTTGATACCTTTTCTGTGGGCGTGAGGGAAGCCCCGCTCGTCCTGCTTTTCCTTTCGAGCAGTGTTGGTGGTTCCTCTAATTTAGTTCTTGATTCCTCAGTATCTTTTGGGTTAACACACTCTGTAGCTGTTGGACGTCTAAGGGTGTTAAACAAAGGGTAAAGGCTCAGCTCTTGTTTACGTTTACCTAGTTTATTACGGCCTTTCTGCTTCCTTTGTCTTTTCCCCTTTCCCACAGGATCTCCCCAAGCTTGTTCGATTGGAGATAGAGGGGTGGAATTTGCTCTATCGGCAGTTGGGGTTTTTTCCTGTTCACTCCTTTGACAGACAGTTCCCGATGTGTCATTTGGTTGAGGGAAATCGATTTCTGTGACTCCTCGTTCCTTTGAGTTAGTTCTCATTTTTACTGTGTTGTCCTGACTTAGGACGCCGTCACTGCAGTTTCCCGGGGGGGGGCTTAAGATTTGTAATTTCTTTTAGATCTGCCAAAAGATTTTCCATTATCCCTGGGAGTCTGCTAAGTTTCTCTATTATTGGTGAACAGTCACATCCTTGTTGCGGGAGGTCTACTGCTGCCTGGGCCCGTCTGATCAAGCTATTGAGGTTTGAGATTTTATAGTTGATTTTGACTACGTACACGGCCAGTGTATTCAAGAGGCTGATTTGGATATCCATTTTGTTAGCTTGATAGGTCATTGCTTCAGCTGACTTTTGGAGGATATCCAAGGCAGTGGCCCATGCCTTTTCTTGAGTGTAGTCCTCGTTTTTCACTTCCTTTGGTGACGACGATGGCCCAGGGTTACCAGGGATGGTGTTTCCGTATGAGAGCAGCATTTTTTCCCATTCCTTTGACTCAAGGTAGGAAAGATCTTTTCCTGCTGGTTCAGTTTCCTCTATGAGTGTCATGGGCTCAGAAACACTAGCTGTAGGTTGTTTCCGTTGGACGTGATCAGTTTCACCGTCCTCAAGTGGAGAAGAGATATCAATGTCTTCCTTCTTCGTTTCCTTATTATGGGATCGCGAGTTTGGCTGCAAGGTATACTGAAACTGGCCTCACGAAGGGCAGGGTTGGTTGCAACTGAATTTCTCATTGTCCCTCCATTTGGTTCGGTTTGGACGTCCTTTATACTATGGGTAGCATCGAACAGCTCTTGGTGGGTTAGAGTGGTCTTAATTGCTGGAATTCCCGGAGCCTTGTCTTCTAAGGGAGCTCCCACTTCAGACTTGCTGATGCCTGACGAATGACTGCTAACCACGTTCCCACCAGGACTGCCCTTTTTGATGTTAACTATGGGGCTCAGGGGAATTGGCAAGCCCATGATATCCTTATTGCTTGAATAGACAACTGACCAGGCGTCTTTCAGAATGGCAAATTTTGCTGTTATTTTTGGTTGGTTACTAAAACGTTTACAGGCCAGCCTGACCGAACCCTTTGCGGGAGGTTGTGAGGTATTATCTATAAAGATTTCAGGGTCACTCAGCGACAAATCTACAATCTGATCAGATTCCGTACTTGTCAGCGCAATTTCACCTCTACGTTTCCTTTTCTTTTGTGGTGCACTTGTCCTTAGCCTGCCGAATCTCATCCCAAATGGACAGGATAGAGAGGGAGGATGGAAAAAGTGAACAAGTGGCTGCTTAGGAGGGTGGCAAAATGTAGCTGAAGACAGAGAAGGCTGAAATTCCGAATGCCCTACACCTTTGCTTTAAATCCCCCTATACCCACTATTTGGAGGTGGGGTAGTTATTAATTGCGCTATCTATCAGCGTCCTCAAAGCGCCTCTGGCTGTGCATGAATTCAAATAAGCTCAACAAGTTCACCCAGGAGTTGGGTAGGAAGGAAGGCGTATGATGTCAGCTATTGGTTCGGTAAGTAACAGCCTGTTAAGTGCAGGGATCCGCTGATGCTGATATGACACTATACCATAAATATCTCACCCCGCTCTACCCGCTCACCGTTTAAATCAGTCAACGGTCCTCCACAGCTCGGCTTTCCCTCACCCTTCCTCACTCGTGGGTGGGGAGCCGTGTGTCGTTTGCTGTTTGTTGTGCAAACGTGCACAGGGGGGCTGTCTGGAGACTGACTCAGATGTTATCTTATGGCAGGGAGTCAAGGGCAAGAAGCAAAAGGCGGAGCGCATTCAGGGGTTCAATTCAGTTCAGGCTTCACTTCAATTCAATTCAAGGCTTCAACTCAGTGCGCTCGTAACGCTTCATGGCGCCTCTCCCTGCGTCGCCCTCCTGGCTGCGCCTCCCCAACCTCACCTTGCCTCTCCGCAGTCCAAAGGCAGGGCAGGGTGGGGCGTTCACCGCGCTGCAGTGCACCTCTTGCTGACTCTCCTTGCAGTGCCCTTCACCTCCCTTCGCCTTGCCGCCGCCGCCGCAATCCTAACTCCGATTGTAGGATTGCACTGCAAGATCAGGAGTGTCAGGAGAGTCGGCTTGGCTTGGCTTAGCTCCTTATGCAGGCTGCTGAGTTTTGCGGGTTGGTGAATGGCGTTTTCGGCGTTCGTTCAGCCGTCCGTTCGCCAGCCTGCTTGCGTGCTTCTGCTGTGGTTTCTGCCATTCTACAGCTCTCTACTGCTCTCTGCTGGGCAACTGAGCACTCTACAAAGTGTGTAAGTGCAGATTACCTGGGTAAGACACACTCAGATCACAACCCTCATGTACTGCAAGATCTTGTGACAATATTTAAACAGATCAGCTTGAGCCATTTATGACGGGGCCCTTGTATGCTGGGCACCCAAACAATACATGTGTTATAGACTCTTCCTGAGATAAGCACATGTGCCATGTTGTGTCTTGATCAGCATCCCACTTTACCGTAAAAGATTTCAAGGGGAGGGTACCCACTGTAAATTGGTGATATAGTTTCTCGTAATAAAATCCCAGTAAGCCTACGGCCTGCATTCGTGCTTATGTTCTAAAAAAAGGCCTGTTAAGGAGGCACTATTCACCAATGACATGGACTTATGACAGACCATGTCCCTATATAGAGCTTTAAAATCGTTTTTTGTTGGGAACAGATTCCCTTCTGGGTCCTCCCACAAATGGCTAAGCCCCATTTCAGAAAGCGTGCCCTTAATCTTTTGTAACCAAGTAATTTTAGAGGACATATCGGCTTCTCTAATATGCTTAACTGTTTTAGCATAAAGTGCTAACTCCGGGGTTGTCCATAGCTGTCTCCAATATGCCTGGGGTCTAAAAACCCGCTGCCTCCTCAAATGAAATGCATCCCAGATCTAAAAGTAGGGGTTTGAGAGGGGACGATTGAGGAAGACCAGTCAATGATCTCAGAAACTTGTTTTGGGCTAGGACTAAAGGACCTAGAATTTCAAAGCCCCAGAGTTCTGCACCATAAATTATTGAAGCCCTGATTTCCCCTTTATATATAGTTAATGCCGGCCCTTCTGGTTTAGTGTGAGATAGCTGGTGTTCTTTTAAAAGGGCCCCTGCTAATTGGTTGTGCCTATGGACTAATAAATCTATCTGTGGCTTCCAATTCATCCTTGTTAGAAGGGGCAATCCCATGGGGGCACAGAAGACGTCTTCCGACCACCCCGTGACCCACCTCTCCTAGGAACGCTGCCGAGCATTGGCGGGAGACCCTTCAGGAGAAGAGTCTAGTATCTAGGATCGCACGCGCTGAGATCTCCCCACTCGACAAAGGGACACCACACGGTAGATTACTGAAGAACAGGTTCCTTATCCAACAGAAGTATTTGGATCTTTATGATCAACACATGGTCAAATATTTACATTCAGCTCAAAGGGTTCATAAAGTCTCGGTTGCAAGGGTGTGGGTAGCGGGACAGTCTTGGTACTTAAGGTCAGTGCGAAGCGTATCCGGCGCACGGCTCTCAATCCTCGAGCCGGGGGATACGGTAAGGTCAAGGGTCCAGCCGTGTCAGAATACTCTCCGAGCCGTGACCAAGTCAGCAGGGCACAAGCAGGAATGAACAGAGGGTCCTTCGGTCTTTGGGGAGCTGCGATCCAATCAGCAGGGCTCCAGCCGAGTTGTTCAGGTGTTCTCAGGGTTCAAGGGAGCCGCAACCACGTCAGCAGGGCTCAGATGGTTTAAGGCAGATGTTCGTCTCTGCCAAGCTTGAGCCGCGACGATGTCAGCAGGGCTCGCCAAGATTCCAAAGTTAAGGTAGCGTTCTTCTTCGATGATCGTCGAGCCGCGACCAGGTCAGCAGGGCTCTCTTCGTCCAGGATTCAACTGCCTGATAGTTCCAGAGCACCCCTTGTTATAGTCCTGTTTCCCTTTGAAGTCCAGAGCCCTTGCAGGCAGGGGTCTGGAGCTTGGGGGCTGCTTGTCGGGGTTTCCTGCCACCCGGCCCTTTGATCCTTTGAAGTTGGGTGCGGGGGATTCCAGACACACAGCAGCGGGTGGGACCAGCCCTCAGGGAGGCCAGAGGGACGATCAAAACCAGTCATCCGAGGGGAGGCCAGAGGTGTGATCGAAACTGCTCCTCCTTATCTTGCTCACGGGAAGTCCTCTACCCCCCAGTCGGGCATGGCGCGTCCAGGGCCTAGGTTTCGCTGGGGCCGGGGTCGGCCATCTTAGGGACGAGGGAAGGGGGACCGGAGGTCTTCGGGTGTGATGGGGTGTGGGTGCATCCGGCACCGGGAGGATAGATGCAGGGCACAGGGGAAGCTCGTCCTTTCTGTGGGGTCATGGAGGGAGTAGATTGGTCCGGGGTTGTTACGACCAGGGGTTGGGCGGTGCACGGGTCATTGTCGGGGCGCTATAGGTCAGGGAGGGCACGCCACGAATCCAGGTCTAACAATCCTCTAGCCCATTGTTAGACTCAGATACGTAAAAGTATCAGTTTGCTCCAAAGACGCATTGTTCAGTACTACTCTGCCTTTCACTGTTTTGTGTTTATGCAACACCATGAACTTGGTCTTATCAACATTAACTACAAGTTTGTGGTCGTTGCAGAATAGAGTAAATCTGTTGAGGGCTCGTTGCAGACCAGATTGTGTTTTGGACAAAATTAAGGTATCGTCTGCAAACATTAAGAGTGAAACCCTTGTACCGGCAAGTAGGGGCGTCAGTTGGATACTCAGTATAATATGAGATAATGTTATTTATGAACAATGAGAAAAGGGTAGGGGCCAAAACACACCCCTACCGTAGTCCCTTGTTCACAGGGAACCGATCTGTTATCTCACCCTGTTGTCCCTACCGAACCTGGGCATATTTAGACTCATGAAGCTTAATAATAAAACATAAAATCTCAGGGGGCTTCCCTGCTTATTTAAGAGTGTCCTACAACTTGTAACGGGCACTAAGTTGAATGCTGATTTAAGATCTATAAATGCAGCATAGAGGGTCCCCCCTGCTAAAATCACAGTGTTCCAATATATCCTTATGAATCTAAAAACTTGATTGATAGTGCAGACATGAGGATGAAAACCCGCTTGGAAGGTGGATAGGATTTCGTGGTCATCTATCAACATATTTACCCTACTCAACACGAGTCTGGCCACAATCTTTTGTAAAGTGTCAATAAGGCTCATAAGCCTATAGTTACTTGGACTGGCGCGGTCCCCTTTTTTATAAATAGGGAACATTTCTGCCCCTCGCCAGGATTCTGGTAAGGGGGCACCTCTTGCCAGGCCCTTAATTTTAATATGAATGTATTTGAGCCAATTCTGCCTATCGGATTTAAATATATCCGCCGGAATACAATCCGGACCCGGGGCCCTTCCTGCTGCAACGCCATCCAAAACTATCTCAATTTCCCCTATATCAAATGTTAGAACAGTATCAGAAATTACTTGTGGATAATGTCTTGGGCTACCTGTAGTGGATGCAAACTGGGTCTGATAGTGTGCGACCTATACTTCAGGTGGAACGTTATTGACTGGTGCCGGTCGTGTGTCACCACTACCCCATTTAACCGTTTGCCAGAACCGCCACCAGTTTTTCCCATTGCTTGCATATAGCAAATCCTTCCTTCTATTCTCATCAAAGGTCTTCTTGCCTTTCATTGGGTTTCCTTATATTCAGACCTTGCTTTCCTAACCTCCTGCGGAACTCCCAGCCTGATAGCTTGAGAGAAGTGCCTAAATGCGGATCTACATGCCCCATCGTACCATTTTGCTGATTTTTGATTAGCCTGCTTAAAGGATCTTTTATTTTTTGTAAAAAAATCTTTCAGCTTTACAAATAGTTCCTCGTGAGCCTTTGTATGGGCAGGAAGAGAGGCCTTGTGCATATCAAGATGTGAGAGAGGTAATAGGGTGTCTTCAAGAGTTGACTTTATCAAATCCAAAGTGCCCTCGTTAGCTGAGACCAGAGCCCATTTTAGTCTGCAACAGTCTTGGGACATAATTACATCCGCCGTCACTATTTCAGTACCTACCCTCGCCATAGATTGACCCTTTACCTCTAGTGTTAGTATTAACGGATCGTGGTCGCTCTCCGTTTTGTGTTGAACCTTCATCTCACCTAACCTTGACCATAGTTCTAAATTAATAAAGAAGTAGTCAATTCTGCTACTCCTTGTTCCATTATTAAAAGTATGGGTACCTTCGCTATCTGATTTCGATCTTCCATTGAATGCCCTGAGGCCCCTCTCCAGAGATAAGCTTTTTTACTGGAGCACTGCCTCAGACCATTTGTTGATTGGGGGAAGTGTTACAAGTGGTATACCGCAGGTCGCATCCTCGTCACTGGTAAGATTTCCATCTTCAAAGCCAAGTGGCTCAAATGTGCAGTTGAAATCCCCTGCAATTACCAGGTGATTTACCCCACTCAATGGTTTAATGAAGGAGTCCAGTCTAGAGATGGTTGGTGACGCTTTCCCTCCTGCTATCCCTCTTGCATAGACATTAATCAATATAAGCTCTGGCTCATATTCAAAACGAATTTTAATAGCCAGGATATTAGGAGTGTCAATCGTTAGCTCTTCCACCTGATAACCTTCCTGCTGTCTATCCCAAATAATCAGTCCCCCAGAGGGTCTCCCTTTGTGTTTTGCGATTGCCGGTTTACCAAAGGCCAGATAGCCAGGGCGAAAGTTCGTACTCAGTGACCAAGTCTCCTGAAAGGCAATAATATCATGGTTCTCTATGAAGCATGACCAATCAGAAGAAGTAGTCCTAGATGGAAGACCAGCAATCTTCCAAGATAATATTAGTGAGGAAGAAACTGTACTACCTCCCCTAACTATAGATAGCGGGTTGTCAATACGCTCTGTGGGATTTGTGGTTACTATCTGAGGTCTCAGGTCCGTCATAGGGGAAAGAGCAGGCTGTTCTCTATCTGGGGAGAATATGCAGATTTTAGTCAGTCGCAAGCATCTAGACCAGACAATGGGGCAAATCTATTAGCTAGGTTTAGAACAGAAGATCTATGTATGTTTCCATGGGGTACCCAAGAATGTTTCGCTACACATGAGGTACCCCACCCTGTCAGGGGGGGTGGCCGGGTCTATAAAAGAACCCTATGGGCAGCAGAGAGATTTTCCCAGAATGATACCCTGGGTTGCTACTGCCTAGGTGATCCAAAAGAAATCTAACAACATGCTCATTGTTGAAGTTGGCAACTACACAATCACTCCTCCCAACCTTCGTGGAGTGTCCTATCCATGCTGAGCATCTAGCCATGATCATCTGATTACAAATATTCCAATCCCAAACCCCAACATTCTTCAATTGTGAAGTAAGCCAGTGCATGGTTTTAGCCATTAGCTGTTCAGTGGATTCGATCTCTCCATCCTGCACAACTGGGACGTTCCTCAAGACCACCACCAAAGGAGCGGCAGCCGAAGGTAGGTGTAAGGGCCGGGGGCCTTCTGAGGCTGAGCTATGGACCAATCTCACATGCATCGAGGGGGGTTCTCGGCCATATGTCCCTGGTGCAGATCTGGCTTGATTTACTAAAGCATGAATAGTGGGCATTAGTGCAGTGTCACCTAATGGCCTTGCGCAAGTTCTACTTTCCTCCCCCCCGGTGCTCAGGATAGACTGGGCAAACTCGCTAGACATATTCATATTCCCTGGCTCATCCACTTTTCCACCAAAGCAACTATACCAGCATCAGAACTGGTAGCTGCTGCGCCATTTCTCCTAGAAGGTAGTAGTAGTGGCCTGATTGCTGGAGGTTTGGGAGGTATAAGATTTGCTACTACTGTGGTATTCAATTTATTAGATGAAGTTACAGGAGTCTGGTTAGTTTGGGCCAATAAACCCTCAACAGTACAAAAGTTAGACATAGCCTCTGAGGGCCCCCTCCCCGCTTCCTCTTGGATGGGGGCTCTGGGATTGGTTCATGGGTTTTGTTTTTGGAATGAGGCGCAGACCTCGTTGAGATGCGTGGAATTGGACTGCTTGCTGCGCCCTCTTGCACCGACTCAGCGGATGGGGGGATGATATGAGCTTCAAGTGTGGTGGGTGTTTCCAATGGCCCACTTGAAGACTGTCCGATATCGCCTTCCTTATCATAGGAGTCAATATATGTAGGCAGGTAACGGTTGGGGGTACAAGCATGAATCAGACCACCCAAAGATGATCGTTTAGACTGGAGGGGATCGAGTGATAAGGGACGCTCAG
Organism: Lissotriton vulgaris; assembly: GCF_964263255.1. Lineage (NCBI taxonomy): Eukaryota > Metazoa > Chordata > Amphibia > Caudata > Salamandridae > Lissotriton > Lissotriton vulgaris. Next base: position 3,478 of record NW_028247526.1, on the reverse strand, counting down.
TCAGTTCTATCTCTAATTAAAAATTGGTCCAATGTCCCCACCACACTTCCGCTGGGTAGCACGTTTCTCCCCTTTCCCTCTCGCATATTTATTATCTTTGGATGAGATGTAAAAACAAAGCGGGCTTCCTGGTTAGTAACACCTTCGGGATGAACGGGCAATGAATTGTAGAGGACTAACCTTGCGGTGTTGGTGAATTTAGAGAGGGGACCTGGTCTCTAATAGGCTCAAACGGGCCCGCCCTTGGCCCGGGCTTCGCCCGGCGTGCGCGAACAGTAAAGTAGCCTCCCACAGGCAGTCACAGGTGCAGGCAATTGGTGGCAGAGCTCCCTGGGACTTGCAGTCCCATGCAGGTACACGTCGTCCTCCCCAGCTAGTGAAGCGGGGTGTGGGGGAGGGTGCTGTGCTAGCTCTGCATGCAATTTGCGTGAGTATGGTGCCATGGGCGCTGTGCGGCGAATAAAGCAACGATCTCTCCAGCACGGGGCCATCCAGCCCAGTTTAACAGTACAACCAGATTGCAATGCCACTAGATTAGTGCCCTTCAATATCAGGTGCTTTGCAGCAGCTTTAAAATCATCTTTTTTTTCTCGTTGTTCAAGTACGTTAAATTCTGATCTTTTTATATTTCCCTCATCTTCAGTGATACGTTTTGCTCGAGAGAAAGTGTCACTCATGGTCATTGAAATGTCACTCATAATTACACAAAAATTATGAAAATGTCACATGGCTATCTGAAACCTCGGCAGCTATGGCAGAGACCTATTGGCCTTGCCAATGCTTGTTTTATTTGTAATCCACGAAACGCCCTCAGACATGGACGGCAGATCTAGACACTGAAGAAGGACTATAGAATCCAATGAAGAGCCGGTAGACACAGAAGACGGACATTAGACCCTATGAAGAACCGGTAGACACTGAAGACGGACGATAGACTCTAATGAAGAGCCGATAGACACAGAAGACGGACATTAGACCCTATGAAGAACCGGTAGAAACTGAAGACGGACTATAGACTCTAATGAAGAGCCGATAGACACAGAAGACGGACATTAGACCCTATGAAGAACCGGTAGACACTGAAGACGGACTATAGACTCTAATGAAGAGCCGATAGACACAGAAGACGGACATTAGACCCTATGAAGAGCCGGTAGACACTGAAGACGGACTCCGCCCGCGTCAGGGTACCGCGTAGTCCTGCGTCTGTTTCTCTTTCCGTTGGAGCTCGGTACCGGCGCCGCTGGGGGTCACGAGCCGCCGGTGCGGCTGCGGCTCGGACATGGAGTTCTTTGCCGGTCCCGCTCGGGGAGGAGGGAGAGCCCCGGGGCCGGGCCTGCAGCAGCCGTGGGGGCAGCACAACCCCCCGCGGGGCCTGCTCACCCCCCAGGCGGGGGCCTCGTTCGGTGGAGGTCCGGGGCTGGGCCTGCACCCCCCCGGGGCCCCCGGCAGCAGAGGCCCGGGGCTGGGCCTGCACCCCCACGGGGGCCCCGGCAGCAGAGGCCTAGGGCTGGGCCTGCACCTCCCAGGGCCCGGCCTGCACCCCCCCGGGGGCCCGAGCAGCAGTGAGCCCGGCTGGTGGCCTCAGCAGGTCCTGGGACCCGGGCCCCGAGCCCCAGAGACCAAACATCATGGTAGAGTCTACAGTGGACACGCGGGGATGGGGCCCCAGCTGGGGGCACCGGGGCCTGGCCTGGGCCCCCAACATCCAGGAGGACCCTACAGCCAAGGCATGGGCATGCACACGGGGGCCCCTCTGAGCCCCCAACATCCAGGAGGACCCTACAGCCAAGGCATGGGCATGCACACGGGTGCCCCTCTGAGCCCCCAACATCCAGGAGGACCCTACAGCCAAGGCATGGGCATGGGCACGGGGACGGGTGCCCCGTACAACACCGAGCTGGAGCTCAGCCCTCAGCGTGTCAGTGGGGCAGGGCTAGGTCTACCACAGCCAGGGGGCCACAATGACATAGACCCAGGGGTGGGTTTGCAGATGCCTCTGGTGCACCAGGTCAGGATGTATATCTCATCCCCAAACCAGAACCAGGGATACAAGTCTGGAGGACCAGGGCAGGGTTGGGAATGCCCTCCCATGAGTGTGGGCCATAGCAGAAACCAATCTCCTGCAGGCACCAGTCGCAGCAGAGAGTGCTCTCCCACAGGGATGAGACACATCCGAGACAATTCTCCCGCAGAGATGAGTGGCAAGCGCGACCGCTCTCCCGCAGGGATGAGTGGCAGGTGTGACCGCTCTCCCGCAGGGATGAGCCACAAGCAAGACTGCTCTTCCTCAGGGGAGAGTCGCAAGCGAGACAGTGCTCCTGCAGGGTGTAGCCCTCATCACTCTCCCACTGAAATGAGCAGAGGCCTCCCTCCCACAGAGACAAGCCCCAGGAGAGACACAACAGGTACATCTCGGCTGTTGATACCCTTGAAAGCCAATAAACGGAAACAGAAACAGGAAAGAAAAGCACTTAAAAGAAATCTGCAGCGGAAGCATTCTCTAAAAGTTGAACCTTTCCCTCCACACTGTTCAATAAACAACATTCAACAAGCTCTTCAGGACTTGTTTGGAGAGTTTGGAGAGATTACTTCAATTCAGGTCAACGGACAGAAAGAGCAACGTAGTGCCATGGTGTTTTACAAGTTTGCAAAGGATCGTGACAGTGCTTTATCAGGAACCCAAGGGACAAGTCTCTTTAACAAGCAAATTTATGTCACTGTGTGGCCATACAAAAAAATTAAATCGTTCACAGCTGTCGTAAACAGTGTTTTTTTTGCAGAGAAGGGATCAGGGACACTGTATATTAGCAATTTGAGTAAGAGTGTTTCTCAGGATGACCTCTTGCGTTGCTTCAATATTTTTGGGAAGATATTTTATACTGAGGTTCAAAAATTACCCGGGCTTTACAACTATGGTGTTGTGCAGTTTAAAGACGAAGACAGTGTTAATAAGGCCATTAGTGAATTGAATGGACACTTCCTTTCCCGGAGTATGCTCAAGGAAAAGTTTGGGGATAGTTTTTCTTCAAACTGCATTTTTGTCTATGGTCTTAGTAAGACCAATTTCACACCTGTATATTTAGTTCGTCATTTTTGTCAGTTTGGAACTTTGAAAAAAGTATTGTGTGATTCCTCAAGTGGCAGTGCCCTTGTTTTCTTCAAAGACCTATCTAGTGCAGAAAAAGCCATACATGAAATCAGAGAGAAGTCTGCTGGTGATTTGCTTATGGGGGATTATGCAAATCATGAATTTTTAGCAAGATTTTGTCGTTCCATGGAAACGCATGCGCAAAATAGACAGGACTTCATTTTGAGATTTGGAAAGCAGAGTAAATATGGAACTAAATATTTAGCAAAAGAGAATGAGACACAGATCTTAGTAGACAATAATGAGGAGCAGCAGGAAGACCTTTTGACTGGGACTGGTGAGGAAGAGGCAGACATGTTAGCAAAAGCTAGTGAGGAGGAGGAGGAG
>NW_028247525.1:0-52701 GCF_964263255.1 Lissotriton vulgaris | reverse complement strand
TCTAACACTGATGATCCACCTACAAATGTGAACTGACGTTCAAAAATAAAACATTTGAAAACGGACCATTTTCCACATTTCTGAAGCATGACGTAATGGGGGGGTGTTATCTCTTTTGTCGAAAATCAGCCGTTTTTGCTCGAACATTAAATGCCTCCAAATGGTATTTAATTAACTTCCCGAGCCCCTGGAAGCATGAAAATCACTTTAAACATGCTAATTTTAGCTCTAACACTGATGATCCACCTACAAATGTGAACTGACGTTCAAAAATAAAACATTTGAAAACGGACCATTTTCCACATTTCTGAAGCATGACGTAATGGGGGGGTGTTATCTCTTTTGTCGAAAATCAGCCGTTTTTGCTCGAACATTAAATGCCTCCAAATGGTATTTAATTAACTTCCCGAGCCCCTGGAAGCATGAAAATCACTTTAAACATGCTAATTTTAGCTCTAACACTGATGATCCACCTACAAATGTGAACTGACGTTCAAAAATAAAACATTTGAAAACGGACCATTTTCCACATTTCTGAAGCATGACGTAATGGGGGGGTGTTATCTCTTTTGTCGAAAATCAGCCGTTTTTGCTCGAACATTAAATGCCTCCAAATGGTATTTAATTAACTTCCCGGGGTGAAGAAACCCTTTTTGAGAACTCAGAGTGAGTAAATTGGCCATTTTCATGCACTTTTAACCATTCCATAAATCTTGTGTTTTGGGCCCCTGGAAGCATGAAAATCACTTTAAACATGCTAATTTTAGCTCTAACACTGATGATCCACCTACAAATGTGAACTGACGTTCAAAAATAAAACATTTGAAAACGGACCATTTTCCACATTTCTGAAGCATGACGTAATGGGGGGGGTGTTATCTCTTTTGTCGAAAATCAGCCGTTTTTGCTCGAACATTAAATGCCTCCAAATGGTATTTAATTAACTTCCCGAGCCCCTGGAAGCATGAAAATCACTTTAAACATGCTAATTTTAGCTCTAACACTGATGATCCACCTACAAATGTGAACTGACGTTCAAAAATAAAACATTTGAAAACGGACCATTTTCCACATTTCTGAAGCATGACGTAATGGGGGGGTGTTATCTCTTTTGTCGAAAATCAGCCGTTTTGCTCGAACACTAAATGCCTCCAAATGGTATTTAATTAACTTCCCGGGGTGAAGAAACCCTTTTTGAGAACTCAGAGTGAGTAAATTGGCCATTTTCATGCACTTTTAACCATTCCATAAATCTTGTGTTTTGGGCCCCTGGAAGCATGAAAATCACTTTAAACATGCTAATTTTAGCTCTAACACTGATGATCCACCTACAAATGTGAACTGACGTTCAAAAATAAAACATTTGAAAACGGACCATTTTCCACATTTCTGAAGCATGACGTAATGGGGGGGTGTTATCTCTTTTGTCGAAAATCAGCCGTTTTTGCTCGAACATTAAATGCCTCCAAATGGTATTTAATTAACTTCCCGGGGTGAAGAAACCCTTTTTGAGAACTCAGAGTGAGTAAATTGGCCATTTTCATGCACTTTTAACCATTCCATAAATCTTGTGTTTTGGGCCCCTGGAAGCATGAAAATCACTTTAAACATGCTAATTTTAGCTCTAACACTGATGATCCACCTACAAATGTGAACTGACGTTCAAAAATAAAACATTTGAAAACGGACCATTTTCAACATTTCTGAAGCATGACGTAATGGGGGGGTGTTATCTCTTTTGTCGAAAATCAGCCGTTTTTGCTCGAACATTAAATGCCTCCAAATGGTATTTAATTAACTTCCCGAGCCCCTGGAAGCATGAAAATCACTTTAAACATGCTAATTTTAGCTCTAACACTGATGATCCACCTACAAATGTGAACTGACGTTCAAAAATAAAACATTTGAAAACGGACCATTTTCCACATTTCTGAAGCATGACGTAATGGGGGGGGTGTTATCTCTTTTGTCGAAAATCAGCCGTTTTTGCTCGAACATTAAATGCCTCCAAATGGTATTTAATTAACTTCCCGAGCCCCTGGAAGCATGAAAATCACTTTAAACATGCTAATTTTAGCTCTAACACTGATGATCCACCTACAAATGAGAACTGACGTTCAAAAATAAAACATTTGAAAACGGACCATTTTCCACATTTCTGAAGCATGACGTAATGGGGGGGTGTTATCTCCTTTGTCGAAAATCAGCCGTTTTTGCTCGAACATTAAATGCCTCCAAATGGTATTTAATTAACTTCCCGAGCCCCTGGAAGCATGAAAATCACTTTAAACATGCTAATTTTAGCTCTAACACTGATGATCCACCTACAAATGTGAACTGACGTTCAAAAATAAAACATTTGAAAACGGACCATTTTCCACATTTCTGAAGCATGACGTAATGGGGGGGTGTTATCTCTTTTGTCGAAAATCAGCCGTTTTTGCTCGAACATTAAATGCCTCCAAATGGTATTTAATTAACTTCCCGAGCCCCTGGAAGCATGAAAATCACTTTAAACATGCTAATTTTAGCTCTAACACTGATGATCCACCTACAAATGTGAACTGACGTTCAAAAATAAAACATTTGAAAACGGACCATTTTCCACATTTCTGAAGCATGACGTAATGGGGGGGTGTTATCTCTTTTGTCGAAAATCAGCCGTTTTTGCTCGAACATTAAATGCCTCCAAATGGTATTTAATTAACTTCCCGAGCCCCTGGAAGCATGAAAATCACTTTAAACATGCTAATTTTAGCTCTAACACTGATGATCCACCTACAAATGTGAACTGACGTTCAAAAATAAAACATTTGAAAACGGACCATTTTCCACATTTCTGAAGCATGACGTAATGGGGGGGGTGTTATCTCTTTTGTCGAAAATCAGCCGTTTTTGCTCGAACATTAAATGCCTCCAAATGGTATTTAATTAACTTCCCGGGGTGAAGAAACCCTTTTGAGAACTCAGAGTGAGTAAATTGGCCATTTTCATGCACTTTTAACCATTCCATAAATCTTGTGTTTTGGGCCCCTGGAAGCATGAAAATCACTTTAAACATGCTAATTTTAGCTCTAACACTGATGATCCACCTACAAATGTGAACTGACGTTCAAAAATAAAACATTTGAAAACGGACCATTTTCCACATTTCTGAAGCATGACGTAATGGGGGGGTGTTATCTCTTTTGTCGAAAATCAGCCGTTTTTGCTCGAACATTAAATGCCTCCAAATGGTATTTAATTAACTTCCCGGGGTGAAGAAACCCTTTTTGAGAACTCAGAGTGAGTAAATTGGCCATTTTCATGCACTTTTAACCATTCCATAAATCTTGTGTTTTGGGCCCCTGGAAGCATGAAAATCACTTTAAACATGCTAATTTTAGCTCTAACACTGATGATCCACCTACAAATGTGAACTGACGTTCAAAAATAAAACATTTGAAAACGGACCATTTTCCACATTTCTGAAGCATGACGTAATGGGGGGTGTTATCTCTTTTGTCGAAAATCAGCCGTTTTTGCTCGAACATTAAATGCCTCCAAATGGTATTTAATTAACTTCCCGGGGTGAAGAAACCCTTTTTGAGAACTCAGAGTGAGTAAATTGGCCATTTTCATGCACTTTTAACCATTCCATAAATCTTGTGTTTTGGGCCCCTGGAAGCATGAAAATCACTTTAAACATGCTAATTTTAGCTCTAACACTGATGATCCACCTACAAATGTGAACTGACGTTCAAAAATAAAACATTTGAAAACGGACCATTTTCCACATTTCTGAAGCATGACGTAATGGGGGGTGTTATCTCTTTTGTCGAAAATCAGCCGTTTTTGCTCGAACATTAAATGCCTCCAAATGGTATTTAATTAACTTCCCGAGCCCCTGGAAGCATGAAAATCACTTTAAACATGCTAATTTTAGCTCTAACACTGATGATCCACCTACAAATGTGAACTGACGTTCAAAAATAAAACATTTGAAAACGGACCATTTTCCACATTTCTGAAGCATGACGTAATGGGGGGGTGTTATCTCTTTTGTCGAAAATCAGCCGTTTTTGCTCGAACATTAAATGCCTCCAAATGGTATTTAATTAACTTCCCGAGCCCCTGGAAGCATGAAAATCACTTTAAACATGCTAATTTTAGCTCTAACACTGATGATCCACCTACAAATGTGAACTGACGTTCAAAAATAAAACATTTGAAAACGGACCATTTTCCACATTTCTGAAGCATGACGTAATGGGGGGGTGTTATCTCTTTTGTCGAAAATCAGCCGTTTTTGCTCGAACATTAAATGCCTCCAAATGGTATTTAATTAACTTCCCGAGCCCCTGGAAGCATGAAAATCACTTTAAACATGCTAATTTTAGCTCTAACACTGATGATCCACCTACAAATGTGAACTGACGTTCAAAAATAAAACATTTGAAAACGGACCATTTTCCACATTTCTGAAGCATGACGTAATGGGGGGGTGTTATCTCTTTTGTCGAAAATCAGCCGTTTTTGCTCGAACATTAAATGCCTCCAAATGGTATTTAATTAACTTCCCGAGCCCCTGGAAGCATGAAAATCACTTTAAACATGCTAATTTTAGCTCTAACACTGATGATCCACCTACAAATGTGAACTGACGTTCAAAAATAAAACATTTGAAAACGGACCATTTTCCACATTTCTGAAGCATGACGTAATGGGGGGTGTTATCTCTTTTGTCGAAAATCAGCCGTTTTTGCTCGAACATTAAATGCCTCCAAATGGTATTTAATTAACTTCCCGGGGTGAAGAAACCCTTTTTGAGAACTCAGAGTGAGTAAATTGGCCATTTTCATGCACTTTTAACCATTCCATAAATCTTGTGTTTTGGGCCCCTGGAAGCATGAAAATCACTTTAAACATGCTAATTTTAGCTCTAACACTGATGATCCACCTACAAATGTGAACTGACGTTCAAAAATAAAACATTTGAAAACGGACCATTTTCCACATTTCTGAAGCATGACGTAATGGGGGGTGTTATCTCTTTTGTCGAAAATCAGCCGTTTTTGCTCGAACATTAAATGCCTCCAAATGGTATTTAATTAACTTCCCGAGCCCCTGGAAGCATGAAAATCACTTTAAACATGCTAATTTTAGCTCTAACACTGATGATCCACCTACAAATGTGAACTGACGTTCAAAAATAAAACATTTGAAAACGGACCATTTTCCACATTTCTGAAGCATGACGTAATGGGGGGGTGTTATCTCTTTTGTCGAAAATCAGCCGTTTTTGCTCGAACATTAAATGCCTCCAAATGGTATTTAATTAACTTCCCGGGGTGAAGAAACCCTTTTTGAGAACTCAGAGTGAGTAAATTGGCCATTTTCATGCACTTTTAACCATTCCATAAATCTTGTGTTTTGGGCCCCTGGAAGCATGAAAATCACTTTAAACATGTTAATTTTAGCTCTAACACTGATGATCCACCTACAAATGTGAACTGACGTTCAAAAATAAAACATTTGAAAACGGACCATTTTCCACATTTCTGAAGCATGACGTAATGGGGGGGTGTTATCTCTTTTGTCGAAAATCAGCCGTTTTTGCTCGAACATTAAATGCCTCCAAATGGTATTTAATTAACTTCCCGAGGCCTGGAAGCATTAAAATCACTTTAAACATGCTAATTTTAGCTCTAACACTGATGATCCACCTACAAATGTGAACTGACGTTCAAAAATAAAACATTTGAAAACGGACCATTTTCCACATTTCTGAAGCATGACGTAATGGGGGGTGTTATCTCTTTTGTCGAAAATCAGCCATTTTTGCTCGAACATTAAATGCCTCCAAATGGTATTTAATTAACTTCCCGAGCCCCTGGAAGCATGAAAATCACTTTAAACATGCTAATTTTAGCTCTAACACTGATGATCCACCTACAAATGTGAACTGACGTTCAAAAATAAAACATTTGAAAACGGACCATTTTCCACATTTCTGAAGCATGACGTAATGCGGGGGTGTTATCTCTTTTGTCGAAAATCAGCCGTTTTGCTCGAACATTAAATGCCTCCAAATGGTATTTAATTAACTTCCCGGGGTGAAGAAACCCTTTTTGAGAACTCAGAGTGAGTAAATTGGCCATTTTCATGCACTTTTAACCATTCCATAAATCTTGTGTTTTGGGCCCCTGGAAGCATGAAAAACACTTTAAACATGCTAATTTTAGCTCTAACACTGATGATCCACCTACAAATGTGAACTGACGTTCAAAAATAAAACATTTGAAAACGGACCATTTTCCACATTTCTGAAGCATGACGTAATGGGGGGTGTTATCTCTTTTGTCGAAAATCAGCCGTTTTTGCTCGAACATTAAATGCCTACAAATGGTATTTAATTAACTTCCCGAGCCCCTGGAAGCATGAAAATCACTTTAAACATGCTAATTTTAGCTCTAACACTGATGATCCACCTACAAATGTGAACTGACGTTCAAAAATAAAACATTTGAAAACGGACCATTTTCCACATTTCTGAAGCATGACGTAATGGGGGGGTGTTATCTCTTTTGTCGAAAATCAGCCGTTTTTGCTCGAACATTAAATGCCTCCAAATGGTATTTAATTAACTTCCCGAGCCCCTGGAAGCATGAAAATCACTTTAAACATGCTAATTTTAGCTCTAACACTGATGATCCACCTACAAATGTGAACTGACGTTCAAAAATAAAACATTTGAAAACGGACCATTTTCCACATTTCTGAAGCATGACGTAATGGGGGGGTGTTATCTCTTTTGTCGAAAATCAGCCGTTTTTGCTCGAACATTAAATGCCTCCAAATGGTATTTAATTAACTTCCCGAGCCCCTGGAAGCATGAAAATCACTTTAAACATGCTAATTTTAGCTCTAACACTGATGATCCACCTACAAATGTGAACTGACGTTCAAAAATAAAACATTTGAAAACGGACCATTTTCCACATTTCTGAAGCATGACGTAATGGGGGGTGTTATCTCTTTTGTCGAAAATCAGCCGTTTTTGCTCGAACATTAAATGCCTCCAAATGGTATTTAATTAACTTCCCGAGCCCCTGGAAGCATGAAAATCACTTTAAACATGCTAATTTTAGCTCTAACACTGATGATCCACCTACAAATGTGAACTGACGTTCAAAAATAAAACATTTGAAAACGGACCATTTTCCACATTTCTGAAGCATGACGTAATGGGGGGGTGTTATCTCTTTTGTCGAAAATCAGCCGTTTTTGCTCGAACATTAAATGCCTCCAAATGGTATTTAATTAACTTCCCGGGGTGAAGAAACCCTTTTTGAGAACTCAGAGTGAGTAAATTGGCCATTTTCATGCACTTTTAACCATTCCATAAATCTTGTGTTTTGGGCCCCTGGAAGCATGAAAATCACTTTAAACATGCTAATTTTAGCTCTAACACTGATGATCCACCTACAAATGTGAACTGACGTTCAAAAATAAAACATTTGAAAACGGACCATTTTCCACATTTCTGAAGCATGACGTAATGGGGGGGTGTTATCTCTTTTGTCGAAAATCAGCCGTTTTTGCTCGAACATTAAATGCCTCCAAATGGTATTTAATTAACTTCCCGAGCCCCTGGAAGCATGAAAATCACTTTAAACATGCTAATTTTAGCTCTAACCCTGATGATCCACCTACAAATGTGAACTGACGTTCAAAAATAAAACATTTGAAAACGGACCATTTTCCACATTTCTGAAGCATGACGTAATGGGGGGGTGTTATCTCTTTTGTCGAAAATCAGCCGTTTTTGCTCGAACATTAAATGCCTCCAAATGGTATTTAATTAACTTCCCGGGGTGAAGAAACCCTTTTTGAGAACTCAGAGTGAGTAAATTGGCCATTTTCATGCACTTTTAACCATTCCATAAATCTTGTGTTTTGGGCCCCTGGAAGCATGAAAATCACTTTAAACATGCTAATTTTAGCTCTAACACTGATGATCCACCTACAAATGTGAACTGACGTTCAAAAATAAAACATTTGAAAACGGACCATTTTCCACATTTCTGAAGCATGACGTAATGGGGGGGTGTTATCTCTTTTGTCGAAAATCAGCCGTTTTTGCTCGAACATTAAATGCCTCCAAATGGTATTTAATTAACTTCCCGGGGTGAAGAAACCCTTTTTGAGAACTCAGAGTGAGTAAATTGGCCATTTTCATGCACTTTTAACCATTCCATAAATCTTGTGTTTTGGGCCCCTGGAAGCATGAAAATCACTTTAAACATGCTAATTTTAGCTCTAACACTGATGATCCACCTACAAATGTGAACTGACGTTCAAAAATAAAACATTTGAAAACGGACCATTTTCCACATTTCTGAAGCATGACGTAATGGGGGGGTGTTATCTCTTTTGTCGAAAATCAGCCGTTTTTGCTCGAACATTAAATGCCTCCAAATTGTATTTAATTAACTTCCCGAGCCCCTGGAAGCATGAAAATCACTTTAAACATGCTAATTTTAGCTCTAACACTGATGATCCACCTACAAATGTGAACTGACGTTCAAAAATAAAACATTTGAAAACGGACCATTTTCCACATTTCTGAAGCATGACGTAATGGGGGGGTGTTATCTCTTTTGTCGAAAATCAGCCGTTTTTGCTCGAACATTAAATGCCTCCAAATGGTATTTAATTAACTTCCCGAGCCCCTGGAAGCATGAAAATCACTTTAAACATGCTAATTTTAGCTCTAACACTGATGATCCACCTACAAATGTGAACTGACGTTCAAAAATAAAACATTTGAAAACGGACCATTTTCCACATTTCTGAAGCATGACGTAATGGGGGGGTGTTATCTCTTTTGTCGAAAATCAGCCGTTTTTGCTCGAACATTAAATGCCTCCAAATGGTATTTAATTAACTTCCCGAGCCCCTGGAAGCATGAAAATCACTTTAAACATGCTAATTTTAGCTCTAACACTGATGATCCACCTACAAATGTGAACTGACGTTCAAAAATAAAACATTTGAAAACGGACCATTTTCCACATTTCTGAAGCATGACGTAATGGCGGGGTGTTATCTCTTTTGTCGAAAATCAGCCGTTTTTGCTCGAACATTAAATGCCTCCAAATGGTATTTAATTAACTTCCCGAGCCCCTGGAAGCATGAAAATCACTTTAAACATGCTAATTTTAGCTCTAACACTGATGATCCACCTACAAATGTGAACTGACGTTCAAAAATAAAACATTTGAAAACGGACCATTTTCCACATTTCTGAAGCATGACGTAATGGGGGGGTGTTATCTCTTTTGTCGAAAATCAGCCGTTTTTGCTCGAACATTAAATGCCTCCAAATGGTATTTAATTAACTTCCCGAGCCCCTGGAAGCATGAAAATCACTTTAAACATGCTAATTTTAGCTCTAACACTGATGATCCACCTACAAATGTGAACTGACGTTCAAAAATAAAACATTTGAAAACGGACCATTTTCCACATTTCTGAAGCATGACGTAATGGGGGGGTGTTATCTCTTTTGTCGAAAATCAGCCGTTTTTGCTCGAACATTAAATGCCTCCAAATGGTATTTAATTAACTTCCCGAGCCCCTGGAAGCATGAAAATCACTTTAAACATGCTAATTTTAGCTCTAACACTGATGATCCACCTACAAATGTGAACTGACGTTCAAAAATAAAACATTTGAAAACGGACCATTTTCCACATTTCTGAAGCATGACGTAATGGGGGGGTGTTATCTCTTTTGTCGAAAATCAGCCGTTTTTGCTCGAACATTAAATGCCTCCAAATGGTATTTAATTAACTTCCCGAGCCCCTGGAAGCATGAAAATCACTTTAAACATGCTAATTTTAGCTCTAACACTGATGATCCACCTACAAATGTGAACTGACGTTCAAAAATAAAACATTTGAAAACGGACCATTTTCCACATTTCTGAAGCATGACGTAATGGGGGGGGTGTTATCTCTTTTGTCGAAAATCAGCCGTTTTTGCTCGAACATTAAATGCCTCCAAATGGTATTTAATTAACTTCCCGGGGTGAAGAAACCCTTTTTGAGAACTCAGAGTGAGTAAATTGGCCATTTTCATGCACTTTTAACCATTCCATAAATCTTGTGTTTTGGGCCCCTGGAAGCATGAAAATCACTTTAAACATGCTAATTTTAGCTCTAACACTGATGATCCACCTACAAATGTGAACTGACGTTCAAAAATAAAACATTTGAAAACGGACCATTTTCCACATTTCTGAAGCATGACGTAATGGGGGGGTGTTATCTCTTTTGTCGAAAATCAGCCGTTTTTGCTCGAACATTAAATGCCTCCAAATGGTATTTAATTAACTTCCCGGGGTGAAGAAACCCTTTTTGAGAACTCAGAGTGAGTAAATTGGCCATTTTCATGCACTTTTAACCATTCCATAAATCTTGTGTTTTGGGCCCCTGGAAGCATGAAAATCACTTTAAACATGCTAATTTTAGCTCTAACACTGATGATCCACCTACAAATGTGAACTGACGTTCAAAAATAAAACATTTGAAAACGGACCATTTTCCACATTTCTGAAGCATGACGTAATGGGGGGGTGTTATCTCTTTTGTCGAAAATCAGCCGTTTTTGCTCGAACATTAAATGCCTCCAAATGGTATTTAATTAACTTCCCGAGCCCCTGGAAGCATGAAAATCACTTTAAACATGCTAATTTTAGCTCTAACACTGATGATCCACCTACAAATGTGAACTGACGTTCAAAAATAAAACATTTGAAAACGGACCATTTTACACATTTCTGAAGCATGACGTAATGGGGGGGTGTTATCTCTTTTGTCGAAAATCAGCCGTTTTTGCTCGAACATTAAATGCCTCCAAATGGTATTTAATTAACTTCCCGAGCCCCTGGAAGCATGAAAATCACTTTAAACATGCTAATTTTAGCTCTAACACTGATGATCCACCTACAAATGTGAACTGACGTTCAAAAATAAAACATTTGAAAACGGACCATTTTCCACATTTCTGAAGCATGACGTAATGGGGGGGTGTTATCTCTTTTGTCGAAAATCAGCCGTTTTCGCTCGAACATTAAATGCCTCCAAATGGTATTTAATTAACTTCCCGAGCCCCTGGAAGCATGAAAATCACTTTAAACATGCTAATTTTAGCTCTAACACTGATGATCCACCTTCAAATGTGAACTGACGTTCAAAAATAAAACATTTGAAAACGGACCATTTTCCACATTTCTGAAGCATGACGTAATGGGGGGGTGTTATCTCTTTTGTCGAAAATCAGCCGTTTTTGCTCGAACATTAAATGCCTCCAAATGGTATTTAATTAACTTCCCGAGCCCCTGGAAGCATGAAAATCACTTTAAACATGCTAATTTTAGCTCTAACACTGATGATCCACCTACAAATGTGAACTGACGTTCAAAAATAAAACATTTGAAAACGGACCATTTTCCACATTTCTGAAGCATGACGTAATGGGGGGGTGTTATCTCTTTTGTCGAAAATCAGCCGTTTTTGCTCGAACATTAAATGCCTCCAAATGGTATTTAATTAACTTCCCGAGCCCCTGGAAGCATGAAAATCACTTTAAACATGCTAATTTTAGCTCTAACACTGATGATCCACCTACAAATGTGAACTGACGTTCAAAAATAAAACATTTGAAAACGGACCATTTTCCACATTTCTGAAGCATGACGTAATGGGGGGGTGTTATCTCTTTTGTCGAAAATCAGCCGTTTTTGCTCGAACATTAAATGCCTCCAAATGGTATTTAATTAACTTCCCGAGCCCCTGGAAGCATGAAAATCACTTTAAACATGCTAATTTTAGCTCTAACACTGATGATCCACCTACAAATGTGAACTGACGTTCAAAAATAAAACATTTGAAAACGGACCATTTTCCACATTTCTGAAGCATGACGTAATGGGGGGGTGTTATCTCTTTTGTCGAAAATCAGCCATTTTTGCTCGAACATTAAATGCCTCCAAATGGTATTTAATTAACTTCCCGGGGTGAAGAAACCCT
This sequence comes from Lissotriton vulgaris, assembly GCF_964263255.1. Lineage (NCBI taxonomy): Eukaryota > Metazoa > Chordata > Amphibia > Caudata > Salamandridae > Lissotriton > Lissotriton vulgaris. The sequence continues at coordinate 40,624 of NW_028247525.1, read as the reverse complement.
TTTTGAGAACTCAGAGTGAGTAAATTGGCCATTTTCATGCACTTTTAACCATTCCATAAATCTTGTGTTTTGGGCCCCTGGAAGCATGAAAATCACTTTAAACATGCTAATTTTAGCTCTAACACTGATGATCCACCTACAAATGTGAACTGACGTTCAAAAATAAAACATTTGAAAACGGACCATTTTCCACATTTCTGAAGCATGACGTAATGGGGGGGGTGTTATCTCTTTTGTCGAAAATCAGCCGTTTTTGCTCGAACATTAAATGCCTCCAAATGGTATTTAATTAACTTCCCGAGCCCCTGGAAGCATGAAAATCACTTTAAACATGCTAATTTTAGCTCTAACACTGATGATCCACCTACAAATGTGAACTGACGTTCAAAAATAAAACATTTGAAAACGGACCATTTTCCACATTTCTGAAGCATGACGTAATGGGGGGGTGTTATCTCTTTTGTCGAAAATCAGCCGTTTTTGCTCGAACATTAAATGCCTCCAAATGGTATTTAATTAACTTCCCGAGCCCCTGGAAGCATGAAAATCACTTTAAACATGCTAATTTTAGCTCTAACACTGATGATCCACCTACAAATGTGAACTGACGTTCAAAAATAAAACATTTGAAAACGGACCATTTTCCACATTTCTGAAGCATGACGTAATGGGGGGGTGTTATCTCTTTTGTCGAAAATCAGCCGTTTTTGCTCGAACATTAAATGCCTCCAAATGGTATTTAATTAACTTCCCGGGGTGAAGAAACCCTTTTTGAGAACTCAGAGTGAGTAAATTGGCCATTTTCATGCACTTTTAACCATTCCATAAATCTTGTGTTTTGGGCCCCTGGAAGCATGAAAATCACTTTAAACATGCTAATTTTAGCTCTAACACTGATGATCCACCTACAAATGTGAACTGACGTTCAAAAATAAAACATTTGAAAACGGACCATTTTCCACATTTCTGAAGCATGACGTAATGGGGGGGTGTTATCTCTTTTGTCGAAAATCAGCCGTTTTTGCTCGAACATTAAATGCCTCCAAATGGTATTTAATTAACTTCCCGGGGTGAAGAAACCCTTTTTGAGAACTCAGAGTGAGTAAATTGGCCATTTTCATGCACTTTTAACCATTCCATAAATCTTGTGTTTTGGGCCCCTGGAAGCATGAAAATCACTTTAAACATGCTAATTTTAGCTCTAACACTGATGATCCACCTACAAATGTGAACTGACGTTCAAAAATAAAACATTTGAAAACGGACCATTTTCCACATTTCTGAAGCATGACGTAATGGGGGGGTGTTATCTCTTTTGTCGAAAATCAGCCGTTTTTGCTCGAACATTAAATGCCTCCAAATGGTATTTAATTAACTTCCCGAGCCCCTGGAAGCATGAAAATCACTTTAAACATGCTAATTTTAGCTCTAACACTGATGATCCACCTACAAATGTGAACTGACGTTCAAAAATAAAACATTTGAAAACGGACCATTTTCCACATTTCTGAAGCATGACGTAATGGGGGGGTGTTATCTCTTTTGTCGAAAATCAGCCGTTTTTGCTCGAACATTAAATGCCTCCAAATGGAATTTAATTAACTTCCCGAGCCCCTGGAAGCATGAAAATCACTTTAAACATGCTAATTTTAGCTCTAACACTGATGATCCACCTACAAATGTGAACTGACGTTCAAAAATAAAACATTTGAAAACGGACCATTTTCCACATTTCTGAAGCATGACGTAATGGGGGGGTGTTATCTCTTTTGTCGAAAATCAGCCGTTTTTGCTCGAACATTAAATGCCTCCAAATGGTATTTAATTAACTTCCCGAGCCCCTGGAAGCATGAAAATCACTTTAAACATGCTAATTTTAGCTCTAACACTGATGATCCACCTACAAATGTGAACTGACGTTCAAAAATAAAACATTTGAAAACGGACCATTTTCCACATTTCTGAAGCATGACGTAATGGGGGGGTGTTATCTCTTTTGTCGAAAATCAGCCGTTTTTGCTCGAACATTAAATGCCTCCAAATGGTATTTAATTAACTTCCCGAGCCCCTGGAAGCATGAAAATCACTTTAAACATGCTAATTTTAGCTCTAACACTGATGATCCACCTACAAATGTGAACTGACGTTCAAAAATAAAACATTTGAAAACGGACCATTTTCCACATTTCTGAAGCATGACGTAATGGGGGGGTGTTATCTCTTTTGTCGAAAATCAGCCGTTTTTGCTCGAACATTAAATGCCTCCAAATGGTATTTAATTAACTTCCCGAGCCCCTGGAAGCATGAAAATCACTTTAAACATGCTAATTTTAGCTCTAACACTGATGATCCACCTACAAATGTGAACTGACGTTCAAAAATAAAACATTTGAAAACGGACCATTTTCCACATTTCTGAAGCATGACGTAATGGGGGGTGTTATCTCTTTTGTCGAAAATCAGCCGTTTTTGCTCGAACATTAAATGCCTCCAAATGGTATTTAATTAACTTCCCGAGCCCCTGGAAGCATGAAAATCACTTTAAACATGCTAATTTTAGCTCTAACACTGATGATCCACCTACAAATGTGAACTGACGTTCAAAAATAAAACATTTGAAAACGGACCATTTTCCACATTTCTGAAGCATGACGTAATGGGGGGGTGTTATCTCTTTTGTCGAAAATCAGCCGTTTTTGCTCGGACATTAAATGCCTCCAAATGGTATTTAATTAACTTCCCGAGCCCCTGGAAGCATGAAAATCACTTTAAACATGCTAATTTTAGCTCTAACACTGATGATCCACCTACAAATGTGAACTGACGTTCAAAAATAAAACATTTGAAAACGGACCATTTTCCACATTTCTGAAGCATGACGTAATGGGGGGGTGTTATCTCTTTTGTCGAAAATCAGCCGTTTTTGCTCGAACATTAAATGCCTCCAAATGGTATTTAATTAACTTCCCGAGCCCCTGGAAGCATGAAAATCACTTTAAACATGCTAATTTTAGCTCTAACACTGATGATCCACCTACAAATGTGAACTGACGTTCAAAAATAAAACATTTGAAAACGGACCATTTTCCACATTTCTGAAGCATGACGTAATGGGGGGGTGTTATCTCTTTTGTCGAAAATCAGCCGTTTTTGCTCGAACATTAAATGCCTCCAAATGGTATTTAATTAACTTCCCGAGCCCCTGGAAGCATGAAAATCACTTTAAACATGCTAATTTTAGTACTAACACTGATGATCCACCTACAAATGTGAACTGACGTTCAAAAATAAAACATTTGAAAACGGACCATTTTCCACATTTCTGAAGCATGACGTAATGGGGGGGTGTTAGCTCTTTTGTCGAAAATCAGCCGTTTTTGCTCGAACATTAAATGCCTCCAAATGGTATTTAATTAACTTCCCGAGCCCCTGGAAGCACGAAAATCACTTTAAACATGCTAATTTTAGCTCTAACACTGATGATCCACCTACAAATGTGAACTGACGTTCAAAAATAAAACATTTGAAAACGGACCATTTTCCACATTTCTGAAGCATGACGTAATGGGGGGGTGTTATCTCTTTTGTCGAAAATCAGCCGTTTTTGCTCGAACATTAAATGCCTCCAAATGGTATTTAATTAACTTCCCGAGCCCCTGGAAGCATGAAAATCACTTTAAACATGCTAATTTTAGCTCTAACACTGATGATCCACCTACAAATGTGAACTGACGTTCAAAAATAAAACATTTGAAAACGGACCATTTTCCACATTTCTGAAGCATGACGTAATGGGGGGGTGTTATCTCTTTTGTCGAAAATCAGCCGTTTTTGCTCGAACATTAAATGCCTCCAAATGGTATTTAATTAACTTCCCGGGGTGAAGAAACCCTTTTTGAGAACTCAGAGTGAGTAAATTGGCCATTTTCATGCACTTTTAACCATTCCATAAATCTTGTGTTTTGGGCCCCTGGAAGCATGAAAATCACTTTAAACATGCTAATTTTAGCTCTAACACTGATGATCCACCTACAAATGTGAACTGACGTTCAAAAATAAAACATTTGAAAACGGACCATTTTCCACATTTCTGAAGCATGACGTAATGGGGGGGTGTTATCTCTTTTGTCGAAAATCAGCCATTTTTGCTCGAACATTAAATGCCTCCAAATGGTATTTAATTAACTTCCCGAGCCCCTGGAAGCATGAAAATCACTTTAAACATGCTAATTTTAGCTCTAACACTGATGATCCACCTACAAATGTGAACTGACGTTCAAAAATAAAACATTTGAAAACGGACCATTTTCCACATTTCTGAAGCATGACGTAATGGGGGGGTGTTATCTCTTTTGTCGAAAATCAGCCGTTTTTGCTCGAACATTAAATGCCTCCAAATGGTATTTAATTAACTTCCCGAGCCCCTGGAAGCATGAAAATCACTTTAAACATGCTAATTTTAGCTCTAACACTGATGATCCACCTACAAATGTGAACTGACGTTCAAAAATAAAACATTTGAAAACGGACCATTTTCCATATTTCTGAAGCATGACGTAATGGGGGGGTGTTATCTCTTTTGTCGAAAATCAGCCGTTTTTGCTCGAACATTAAATGCCTCCAAATGGTATTTAATTAACTTCCCGGGGTGAAGAAACCCTTTTTGAGAACTCAGAGTGAGTAAATTGGCCATTTTCATGCACTTTTAACCATTCCATAAATCTTGTGTTTTGGGCCCCTGGAAGCATGAAAATCACTTTAAACATGCTAATTTTAGCTCTAACACTGATGATCCACCTACAAATGTGAACTGACGTTCAAAAATAAAACATTTGAAAACGGACCATTTTCCACATTTCTGAAGCATGACGTAATGGGGGGGTGTTATCTCTTTTGTCGAAAATCAGCCGTTTTTGCTCGAACATTAAATGCCTCCAAATGGTATTTAATTAACTTCCCGGGGTGAAGAAACCCTTTTTGAGAACTCAGAGTGAGTAAATTGGCCATTTTCATGCACTTTTAACCATTCCATAAATCTTGTGTTTTGGGCCCCTGGAAGCATGAAAATCACTTTAAACATGCTAATTTTAGCTCTAACACTGATGATCCACCTACAAATGTGAACTGACGTTCAAAAATAAAACATTTGAAAACGGACCATTTTCCACATTTCTGAAGCATGACGTAATGGGGGGGTGTTATCTCTTTTGTCGAAAATCAGCCGTTTTTGCTCGAACATTAAATGCCTCCAAATGGTATTTAATTAACTTCCCGAGCCCCTGGAAGCATGAAAATCACTTTAAACATGCTAATTTTAGCTCTAACACTGATGATCCACCTACAAATGTGAACTGACGTTCAAAAATAAAACATTTGAAAACGGACCATTTTCCACATTTCTGAAGCATGACGTAATGGGGGGGTGTTATCTCTTTTGTCGAAAATCAGCCGTTTTTGCTCGAACATTAAATGCCTCCAAATGGTATTTAATTAACTTCCCGAGCCCCTGGAAGCATGAAAATCACTTTAAACATGCTAATTTTAGCTCTAACACTGATGATCCACCTACAAATGTGAACTGACGTTCAAAAATAAAACATTTGAAAACGGACCATTTTCCACATTTCTGAAGCATGACGTAATGGGTGGGTGTTATCTCTTTTGTCGAAAATCAGCCGTTTTTGCTCGGACATTAAATGCCTCCAAATGGTATTTAATTAACTTCCCGAGCCCCTGGAAGCATGAAAATCACTTTAAACATGCTAATTTTAGCTCTAACACTGATGATCCACCTACAAATGTGAACTGACGTTCAAAAATAAAACATTTGAAAACGGACCATTTTCCACATTTCTGAAGCATGACGTAATGGGGGGGTGTTATCTCTTTTGTCGAAAATCAGCCGTTTTTGCTCGAACATTAAATGCCTCCAAATGGTATTTAATTAACTTCCCGAGCCCCTGGAAGCATGAAAATCACTTTAAACATGCTAATTTTAGCTCTAACACTGATGATCCACCTACAAATGTGAACTGACGTTCAAAAATAAAACATTTGAAAACGGACCATTTTCCACATTTCTGAAGCATGACGTAATGGGGGGGTGTTATCTCTTTTGTCGAAAATCAGCCGTTTTTGCTCGGACATTAAATGCCTCCAAATGGTATTTAATTAACTTCCCGGGGTGAAGAAACCCTTTTTGAGAACTCAGAGTGAGTAAATTGGCCATTTTCATGCACTTTTAACCATTCCATAAATCTTGTGTTTTGGGCCCCTGGAAGCATGAAAATCACTTTAAACATGCTAATTTTAGCTCTAACACTGATGATCCACCTACAAATGTGAACTGACGTTCAAAAATAAAACATTTGAAAACGGACCATTTTCCACATTTCTGAAGCATGACGTAATGGGGGGGTGTTATCTCTTTTGTCGAAAATCAGCCGTTTTTGCTCGAACATTAAATGCCTCCAAATGGTATTTAATTAACTTCCCGAGCCCCTGGAAGAATGAAAATCACTTTAAACATGCTAATTTTAGCTCTAACACTGATGATCCACCTACAAATGTGAACTGACGTTCAAAAATAAAACATTTGAAAACGGACCATTTTCCACATTTCTGAAGCATGACGTAATGGGGGGGTGTTATCTCTTTTGTCGAAAATCAGCCGTTTTTGCTCGAACATTAAATGCCTCCAAATGATATTTAATTAACTTCCCGAGCCCCTGGAAGCATGAAAATCACTTTAAACATGCTAATTTTAGCTCTAACACTGATGATCCACCTACAAATGTGAACTGACGTTCAAAAATAAAACATTTGAAAACGGACCATTTTCCACATTTCTGAAGCATGACGTAATGGGGGGGTGTTATCTCTTTTGTCGAAAATCAGCCGTTTTTGCTCGAACATTAAATGCCTCCAAATGGTATTTAATTAACTTCCCGAGCCCCTGGAAGCATGAAAATCACTTTAAACATGCTAATTTTAGCTCTAACACTGATGATCCACCTACAAATGTGAACTGACGTTCAAAAATAAAACATTTGAAAACGGACCATTTTCCACATTTCTGAAGCATGACGTAATGGGGGGGTGTTATCTCTTTTGTCGAAAATCAGCCGTTTTTGCTCGAACATTAAATGCCTCCAAATGGTATTTAATTAACTTCCCGAGCCCCTGGAAGCATGAAAATCACTTTAAACATGCTAATTTTAGCTCTAACACTGATGATCCACCTACAAATGTGAACTGACGTTCAAAAATAAAACATTTGAAAACGGACCATTTTCCACATTTCTGAAGCATGACGTAATGGGGGGGTGTTATCTCTTTTGTCGAAAATCAGCCGTTTTTGCTCGAACATTAAATGCCTCCAAATGGTATTTAATTAACTTCCCGAGCCCCTGGAAGCATGAAAATCACTTTAAACATGCTAATTTTAGCTCTAACACTGATGATCCACCTACAAATGTGAACTGACGTTCAAAAATAAAACATTTGAAAACAGACCATTTTCCACATTTCTGAAGCATGACGTAATGGGGGGGTGTTATCTCTTTTGTCGAAAATCAGCCGTTTTTGCTCGAACATTAAATGCCTCCAAATGGTATTTAATTAACTTCCGAGCCCCTGGAAGCATGAAAATCACTTTAAACATGCTATTTTTAGCTCTAACACTGATGATCCACCTACAAATGTGAACTGACGTTCAAAAATAAAACATTTGAAAACGGACCATTTTCCACATTTCTGAAGCATGACGTAATGGGGGGGTGTTATCTCTTTTGTCGAAAATCAGCCGTTTTTGCTCGAACATTAAATGCCTCCAAATGGTATTTAATTAACTTCCCGAGCCCCTGGAAGCATGAAAATCACTTTAAACATGCTAATTTTAGCTCTAACACTGATGATCCACCTACAAATGTGAACTGACGTTCAAAAATAAAACATTTGAAAACGGACCATTTTCCACATTTCTGAAGCATGACGTAATGGGGGGGTGTTATCTCTTTTGTCGAAAATCAGCCGTTTTTGCTCGAACATTAAATGCCTCCAAATGGTATTTAATTAACTTCCCGAGCCCCTGGAAGCATGAAAATCACTTTAAACATGCTAATTTTAGCTCTAACACTGATGATCCACCTACAAATGTGAACTGACGTTCAAAAATAAAACATTTGAAAACGGACCATTTTCCACATTTCTGAAGCATGACGTAATGGGGGGGTGTTATCTCTTTTGTCGAAAATCAGCCGTTTTTGCTCGGACATTAAATGCCTCCAAATGGTATTTAATTAACTTCCCGGGGTGAAGAAACCCTTTTTGAGAACTCAGAGTGAGTAAATTGGCCATTTTCATGCACTTTTAACCATTCCATAAATCTTGTGTTTTGGGCCCCTGGAAGCATGAAAATCACTTTAACCCCTTCGACACTCATGACGAGCTGGGCTCGTCATGGTGTAGCCTCCTCGTACACTGATGACGAGCCCAGCTCGTCATAAAACAATAAAGAATAGCAATTCCCAGCACAGGAGGGGAATTGCCTTAGCAGCCATGGAGTTAAACATGCTAATTTTAGCTCTAACACTGATGATCCACCTACAAATGTGAACTGACGTTCAAAAATAAAACATTTGAAAACGGACCATTTTCCACATTTCTAAAGCATGACGTAATGGGGGGGTGTTATCTCTTTTGTCGAAAATCAGCCGTTTTTGCTCGAACATTAAATGCCTCCAAATGGTATTTAATTAACTTCCCGAGCCCCTGGAAGCATGAAAATCACTTTAAACATGCTAATTTTAGCTCTAACACTGATAATCCACCTACAAATGTGAACTGACGTTCAAAAATAAAACATTTGAAAACGGACCATTTTCCACATTTCTGAAGCATGACGTAATGGGGGGGTGTTATCTCTTTTGTCGAAAATCAGCCGTTTTTGCTCGAACATTAAATGCCTCCAAATGGTATTTAATTAACTTCCCGAGCCCCTGGAAGCATGAAAATCACTTTAAACATGCTAATTTTAGCTCTAACACTGATGATCCACCTACAAATGTGAACTGACGTTCAAAAATAAAACATTTGAAAACGGACCATTTTCCACATTTCTGAAGCATGACGTAATGGGGGGGTGTTATCTCTTTTGTCGAAAATCAGCCGTTTTTGCTCGAACATTAAATGCCTCCAAATGGTATTTAATTAACTTCCCGAGCCCCTGGAAGCATGAAAATCACTTTAAACATGCTAATTTTAGCTCTAACACTGATGATCCACCTACAAATGTGAACTGACGTTCAAAAATAAAACATTTGAAAACGGACCATTTTCCACAAATTCTGAAGCATGACGTAATGGGGGGGTGTTATCTCTTTTGTCGAAAATCAGCCGTTTTTGCTCGAACATTAAATGCCTCCAAATGGTATTTAATTAACTTCCCGGGGTGAAGAAACCCTTTTTGAGAACTCAGAGTGAGTAAATTGGCCATTTTCATGCACTTTTAACCATTCCATAAATCTTGTGTTTTGGGCCCCTGGAAGCATGAAAATCACTTTAAACATGCTAATTTTAGCTCTAACACTGATGATCCACCTACAAATGTGAACTGACGTTCAAAAATAAAACATTTGAAAACGGACCATTTTCCACATTTCTGAAGAATGACGTAATGGGGGGGTGTTATCTCTTTTGTCGAAAATCAGCCGTTTTTGCTCGAACATTAAATGCCTCCAAATGGTATTTAATTAACTTCCCGGGGTGAAGAAACCCTTTTTGAGAACTCAGAGTGAGTAAATTGGCCATTTTCATGCACTTTTAACCATTCCATAAATCTTGTGTTTTGGGCCCCTGGAAGCATGAAAATCACTTTAAACATGCTAATTTTAGCTCTAACACTGATGATCCACCTACAAATGTGAACTGACGTTCAAAAATAAAACATTTGAAAACGGACCATTTTCCACATTTCTGAAGCATGACGTAATGGGGGGGTGTTATCTCTTTTGTCGAAAATCAGCCGTTTTTGCTCGAACATTAAATGCCTCCAAATGGTATTTAATTAACTTCCCGAGCCCCTGGAAGCATGAAAATCACTTTAAACATGCTAATGTTAGCTCTAACACTGATGATCCACCTACAAATGTGAACTGACGTTCAAAAATAAAACATTTGAAAACGGACCATTTTCCACATTTCTGAAGCATGACGTAATGGGGGGGTGTTATCTCTTTTGTCGAAAATCAGCCGTTTTTGCTCGGACATTAAATGCCTCCAAATGGTATTTAATTAACTTCCCGAGCCCCTGGAAGCATGAAAATCACTTTAAACATGCTAATTTTAGCTCTAACACTGATGATCCACCTACAAATGTGAACTGACGTTCAAAAATAAAACATTTGAAAACGGACCATTTTCCACATTTCTGAAGCATGACGTAATGGGGGGTGTTATCTCTTTTGTCGAAAATCAGCCGTTTTTGCTCGAACATTAAATGCCTCCAAATGGTATTTAATTAACTTCCCGAGCCCCTGGAAGCATGAAAATCACTTTAAACATGCTAATTTTAGCTCTAACACTGATGATCCACCTACAAATGTGAACTGACGTTCAAAAATAAAACATTTGAAAACGGACCATTTTCCACATGTCTGAAGCATGACGTAATGGGGGGGTGTTATCTCTTTTGTCGAAAATCAGCCGTTTTTGCTCGAACATTAAATGCCTCCAAATGGTATTTAATTAACTTCCCGAGCCCCTGGAAGCATGAAAATCACTTTAAACATGCTAATTTTAGCTCTAACACTGATGATCCACCTACAAATGTGAACTGACGTTCAAAAATAAAACATTTGAAAACGGACCATTTTCCACATTTCTGAAGCATGACGTAATGGGGGGGTGTTATCTCTTTTGTCGAAAATCAGCCGTTTTTGCTCGAACATTAAATGCCTCCAAATGGTATTTAATTAACTTCCCGGGGTGAAGAAACCCTTTTTGAGAACTCAGAGTGAGTAAATTGGCCATTTTCATGCACTTTTAACCATTCCATAAATCTTGTGTTTTGGGCCCCTGGAAGCATGAAAATCACTTTAAACATGCTAATTTTAGCTCTAACACTGATGATCCACCTACAAATGTGAACTGACGTTCAAAAATAAAACATTTGAAAACGGACCATTTTCCACATTTCTGAAGCATGACGTAATGGGGGGGGTGTTATCTCTTTTGTCGAAAATCAGCCGTTTTTGCTCGAACATTAAATGCCTCCAAATGGTATTTAATTAACTTCCCGAGCCCCTGGAAGCATGAAAATCACTTTAAACATGCTAATTTTAGCTCTAACACTGATGATCCACCTACAAATGTGAACTGACGTTCAAAAATAAAACATTTGAAAACGGACCATTTTCCACATTTCTGAAGCATGACGTAATGGGGGGGTGTTATCTCTTTTGTCGAAAATCAGCCGTTTTTGCTCGAACATTAAATGCCTCCAAATGGTATTTAATTAACTTCCCGAGCCCCTGGAAGCATGAAAATCACTTTAAACATGCTAATTTTAGCTCTAACACTGATGATCCACCTACAAATGTGAACTGACGTTCAAAAATAAAACATTTGAAAACGGACCATTTTCCACATTTCTGAAGCATGACGTAATGGGGGGGTGTTATCTCTTTTGTCGAAAATCAGCCGTTTTTGCTCGAACATTAAATGCCTCCAAATGGTATTTAATTAACTTCCCGAGCCCCTGGAAGCATGAAAATCACTTTAAACATGCTAATTTTAGCTCTAACACTGATGATCCACCTACAAATGTGAACTGACGTTCAAAAATAAAACATTTGAAAACGGACCATTTTCCACATTTCTGAAGCATGACGTAATGGGGGGGTGTTATCTCTTTTGTCGAAAATCAGCCGTTTTTGCTCGAACATTAAATGCCTCCAAATGGTATTTAATTAACTTCCCGAGCCCCTGGAAGCATGAACATCACTTTAAACATGCTAATTTTAGCTCTAACACTGATGATCCACCTACAAATGTGAACTGAGTTCAAAAATAAAACATTTGAAAACGGACCATTTTCCACATTTCTGAAGCATGACGTAATGGGGGGTGTTATCTCTTTTGTCGAAAATCAGCCGTTTTTGCTCGAACATTAAATGCCTCCAAATGGTATTTAATTAACTTCCCGGGGTGAAGAAACCCTTTTTGAGAACTCAGAGTGAGTAAATTGGCCATTTTCATGCACTTTTAACCATTCCATAAATCTTGTGTTTTGGGCCCCTGGAAGCATGAAAATCACTTTAAACATGCTAATTTTAGCTCTAACACTGATGATCCACCTACAAATGTGAACTGACGTTCAAAAATAAAACATTTGAAAACGGACCATTTTCCACATTTCTGAAGCATGACGTAATGGGGGGGTGTTATCTCTTTTGTCGAAAATCAGCCGTTTTTGCTCGAACATTAAATGCCTCCAAATGGTATTTAATTAACTTCCCGGGGTGAAGAAACCCTTTTTGAGAACTCAGAGTGAGTAAATTGGCCATTTTCATGCACTTTTAACCATTCCATAAATCTTGTGTTTTGGGCCCCTGGAAGCATGAAAATCACTTTAAACATGCTAATTTTAGCTCTAACACTGATGATCCACCTACAAATGTGAACTGACGTTCAAAAATAAAACATTTGAAAACGGACCATTTTCCACATTTCTGAAGCATGACGTAATGGGGGGGTGTTATCTCTTTTGTCGAAAATCAGCCGTTTTTGCTCGAACATTAAATGCCTCCAAATGGTATTTAATTAACTTCCCGAGCCCCTGGAAGCATGAAAATCACTTTAAACATGCTAATTTTAGCTCTAACACTGATGATCCACCTACAAATGTGAACTGACGTTCAAAAATAAAACATTTGAAAACGGACCATTTTCCACATTTCTGAAGCATGACGTAATGGGGGGGTGTTATCTCTTTTGTCGAAAATCAGCCGTTTTTGCTCGAACATTAAATGCCTCCAAATGGTATTTAATTAACTTCCCGAGCCCCTGGAAGCATGAAAATCACTTTAAACATGCTAATTTTAGCTCTAACACTGATGATCCACCTACAAATGTGAACTGACGTTCAAAAATAAAACATTTGAAAACGGACCATTTTCCACATTTCTGAAGCATGACGTAATGGGGGGGTGTTATCTCTTTTGTCGAAAATCAGCCGTTTTTGCTCGAACATTAAATGCCTCCAAATGGTATTTAATTAACTTCCCGAGCCCCTGGAAGCATGAAAATCACTTTAAACATGCTAATTTTAGCTCTAACACTGATGATCCACCTACAAATGTGAACTGACGTTCAAAAATAAAACATTTGAAAACGGACCATTTTCCACATTTCTGAAGCATGACGTAATGGGGGGGTGTTATCTCTTTTGTCGAAAATCAGCCGTTTTTGCTCGAACATTAAATGCCTCCAAATGGTATTTAATTAACTTCCCGAGCCCCTGGAAGCATGAAAATCACTTTAAACATGCTAATTTTAGCTCTAACACTGATGATCCACCTACAAATGTGAACTGACGTTCAAAAATAAAACATTTGAAAACGGACCATTTTCCACATTTCTGAAGCATGACGTAATGGGGGGGTGTTATCTCTTTTGTCGAAAATCAGCCGTTTTTGCTCGAACATTAAATGCCTCCAAATGGTATTTAATTAACTTCCCGGGGTGAAGAAACCCTTTTTGAGAACTCAGAGTGAGTAAATTGGCCATTTTCATGCACTTTTAACCATTCCATAAATCTTGTGTTTTGGGCCCCTGGAAGCATGAAAATCACTTTAAACATGCTAATTTTAGCTCTAACACTGATGATCCACCTACAAATATGAACTGACGTTCAAAAATAAAACATTTGAAAACGGACCATTTTCCACATTTCTGAAGCATGACGTAATGGGGGGGTGTTATCTCTTTTGTCGAAAATCAGCCGTTTTTGCTCGAACATTAAATGCCTCCAAATGGTATTTAATTAACTTCCCGGGGTGAAGAAACCCTTTTTGAGAACTCAGAGTGAGTAAATTGGCCATTTTCATGCACTTTTAACCATTCCATAAATCTTGTGTTTTGGGCCCCTGGAAGCATGAAAATCACTTTAAACATGCTAATTTTAGCTCTAACACTGATGATCCACCTACAAATGTGAACTGACGTTCAAAAATAAAACATTTGAAAACGGACCATTTTCCACATTTCTGAAGCATGACGTAATGGGGGGGGTGTTATCTCTTTTGTCGAAAATCAGCCGTTTTTGCTCGAACATTAAATGCCTCCAAATGGTATTTAATTAACTTCCCGGGGTGAAGAAACCCTTTTTGAGAACTCAGAGTGAGTAAATTGGCCATTTTCATGCACTTTTAACCATTCCATAAATCTTGTGTTTTGGGCCCCTGGAAGCATGAAAATCACTTTAAACATGCTAATTTTAGCTCTAACACTGATGATCCACCTACAAATGTGAACTGACGTTCAAAAATAAAACATTTGAAAACGGACCATTTTCCACATTTCTGAAGCATGACGTAATGGGGGGGTGTTATCTCTTTTGTCGAAAATCAGCCGTTTTTGCTCGAACATTAAATGCCTCCAAATGGTATTTAATTAACTTCCCGAGCCCCTGGAAGCATGAAAATCACTTTAAACATGCTAATTTTAGCTCTAACACTGATGATCCACCTACAAATGTGAACTGACGTTCAAAAATAAAACATTTGAAAACGGACCATTTTCCACATTTCTGAAGCATGACGTAATGGGGGGGTGTTATCTCTTTTGTCGAAAATCAGCCGTTTTTGCTCGAACATTAAATGCCTCCAAATGGTATTTAATTAACTTCCCGAGCCCCTGGAAGCATGAAAATCACTTTAAACATGCTAATTTTAGCTCTAACACTGATGATCCACCTACAAATGTGAACTGACGTTCAAAAATAAAACATTTGAAAACGGACCATTTTTCACATTTCTGAAGCATGACGTAATGGGGGGGTGTTATCTCTTTTGTCGAAAATCAGCCGTTTTTGCTCGAACATTAAATGCCTCCAAATGGTATTTAATTAACTTCCCGGGGTGAAGAAACCCTTTTTGAGAACTCAGAGTGAGTAAATTGGCCATTTTCATGCACTTTTAACCATTCCATAAATCTTGTGTTTTGGGCCCCTGGAAGCATGAAAATCACTTTAAACATGCTAATTTTAGCTCTAACACTGATGATCCACCTACAAATGTGAACTGACGTTCAAAAATAAAACATTTGAAAACGGACCATTTTCCACATTTCTGAAGCATGACGTAATGGGGGGGTGTTATCTCTTTTGTCGAAAATCAGCCGTTTTTGCTCGAACATTAAATGCCTCCAAATGGTATTTAATTAACTTCCCGGGGTGAAGAAACCCTTTTTGAGAACTCAGAGTGAGTAAATTGGCCATTTTCATGCACTTTTAACCATTCCATAAATCTTGTGTTTTGGGCCCCTGGAAGCATGAAAATCACTTTAAACATGCTAATTTTAGCTCTAACACTGATGATCCACCTACAAATGTGAACTGACGTTCAAAAATAAAACATTTGAAAACGGACCATTTTCCACATTTCTGAAGCATGACGTAATGGGGGGGTGTTATCTCTTTTGTCGAAAATCAGCCGTTTTTGCTCGAACATTAAATGCCTCCAAATGGTATTTAATTAACTTCCCGAGCCCCTGGAAGCATGAAAATCACTTTAAACATGCTAATTTTAGCTCTAACACTGATGATCCACCTACAAATGTGAACTGACGTTCAAAAATAAAACATTTGAAAACGGACCATTTTCCACATTTCTGAAGCATGACGTAATGGGGGGGTGTTATCTCTTTTGTCGAAAATCAGCCGTTTTTGCTCGAACATTAAATGCCTCCAAATGGTATTTAATTAACTTCCCGAGCCCCTGGAAGCATGAAAATCACTTTAAACATGCTAATTTTAGCTCTAACACTGATGATCCACCTACAAATGTGAACTGACGTTCAAAAATAAAACATTTGAAAACTGACCATTTTCCACATTTCTGAAGCATGACGTAATGGGGGGATGTTATCTCTTTTGTCGAAAATCAGCCGTTTTTGCTCGAACATTAAATGCCTCCAAATGGTATTTAATTAACTTCCCGAGCCCCTGGAAGCATGAAAATCACTTTAAACATGCTAATTTTAGCTCTAACACTGATGATCCACCTACAAATGTGAACTGACGTTCAAAAATAAAACATTTGAAAACGGACCATTTTCCACATTTCTGAAGCATGACGTAATGGGGGGGTGTTATCTCTTTTGTCGAAAATCAGCCGTTTTTGCTCGAACATTAAATGCCTCCAAATGGTATTTAATTAACTTCCCGAGCCCCTGGAAGCATGAAAATCACTTTAAACATGCTAATTTTAGCTCTAACACTGATGATCCACCTACAAATGTGAACTGACGTTCAAAAATAAAACATTTGAAAACGGACCATTTTCCACATTTCTGAAGCATGACGTAATGGGGGGTGTTATCTCTTTTGTCGAAAATCAGCCGTTTTTGCTCGAACATTAAATGCCTCCAAATGGTATTTAATTAACTTCCCGGGGTGAAGAAACCCTTTTTGAGAACTCAGAGTGAGTAAATTGGCCATTTTCATGCACTTTTAACCATTCCATAAATCTTGTGTTTTGGGCCCCTGGAAGCATGAAAATCACTTTAAACATGCTAATTTTAGCTCTAACACTGATGATCCACCTACAAATGTGAACTGACGTTCAAAAATAAAACATTTGAAAACGGACCATTTTCCACATTTCTGAAGCATGACGTAATGGGGGGGTGTTATCTCTTTTGTCGAAAATCAGCCGTTTTTGCTCGAACATTAAATGCCTCCAAATGGTATTTAATTAACTTCCCGAGCCCCTGGAAGCATGAAAATCACTTTAAACATGCTAATTTTAGCTCTAACACTGATGATCCACCTACAAATGTGAACTGACGTTCAAAAATAAAACATTTGAAAACGGACCATTTTCCACATTTCTGAAGCATGACGTAATGGGGGGGTGTTATCTCTTTTGTCGAAAATCAGCCGTTTTTGCTCGAACATTAAATGCCTCCAAATGGTATTTAATTAACTTCCCGGGGTGAAGAAACCCTTTTTGAGAACTCAGAGTGAGTAAATTGGCCATTTTCATGCACTTTTAACCATTCCATAAATCTTGTGTTTTGGGCCCCTGGAAGCATGAAAATCACTTTAAACATGCTAATTTTAGCTCTAACACTGATGATCCACCTACAAATGTGAACTGACGTTCAAAAATAAAACATTCGAAAACGGACCATTTTCCACATTTCTGAAGCATGACGTAATGGGGGGGTGTTATCTCTTTTGTCGAAAATCAGCCGTTTTTGCTCGAACATTAAATGCCTCCAAATGGTATTTAATTAACTTCCCGGGGTGAAGAAACCCTTTTTGAGAACTCAGAGTGAGTAAATTGGCCATTTTCATGCACTTTTAACCATTCCATAAATCTTGTGTTTTGGGCCCCTGGAAGCATGAAAATCACTTTAAACATGCTAATTTTAGCTCTAACACTGATGATCCACCTACAAATGTGAACTGACGTTCAAAAATAAAACATTTGAAAACGGACCATTTTCCACATTTCTGAAGCATGACGTAATGGGGGGGTGTTATCTCTTTTGTCGAAAATCAGCCGTTTTTGCTCGAACATTAAATGCCTCCAAATGGTATTTAATTAACTTCCCGAGCCCCTGGAAGCATGAAAATCACTTTAAACATGCTAATTTTAGCTCTAACACTGATGATCCACAAACAAATGTGAACTGACGTTCAAAAATAAAACATTTGAAAACGGACCATTTTCCACATTTCTGAAGCATGACGTAATGGGGGGGTGTTATCTCTTTTGTCGAAAATCAGCCGTTTTTGCTCGAACATTAAATGCCTCCAAATGGTATTTAATTAACTTCCCGAGCCCCTGGAAGCATGAAAATCACTTTAAACATGCTAATTTTAGCTCTAACACTGATGATCCACCTACAAATGTGAACTGACGTTCAAAAATAAAACATTTGAAAACGGACCATTTTCCACATTTCTGAAGCATGACGTAATGGGGGGGTGTTATCTCTTTTGTCGAAAATCAGCCGTTTTTGCTCGAACATTAAATGCCTCCAAATGGTATTTAATTAACTTCCCGAGCCCCTGGAAGCATGAAAATCACTTTAAACATGCTAATTTTAGCTCTAACACTGATGATCCACCTACAAATGTGAACTGACGTTCAAAAATAAAACATTTGAAAACAGACCATTTTCCACATTTCTGAAGCATGACGTAATGGGGGGGTGTTATCTCTTTTGTCGAAAATCAGCCGTTTTTGCTCGAACATTAAATGCCTCCAAATGGTATTTAATTAACTTCCCGGGGTGAAGAAACCCTTTTTGAGAACTCAGAGTGAGTAAATTGGCCATTTTCATGCACTTTTAACCATTCCATAAATCTTGTGTTTTGGGCCCCTGGAAGCATGAAAATCACTTTAAACATGCTAATTTTAGCTCTAACACTGATGATCCACCTACAAATGTGAACTGACGTTCAAAAATAAAACATTTGAAAACGGACCATTTTCCACATTTCTGAAGCATGACGTAATGGGGGGGTGTTATCTCTTTTGTCGAAAATCAGCCGTTTTTGCTCGAACATTAAATGCCTCCAAATGGTATTTAATTAACTTCCCGGGGTGAAGAAACCCTTTTTGAGAACTCAGAGTGAGTAAATTGGCCATTTTCATGCACTTTTAACCATTCCATAAATCTTGTGTTTTGGGCCCCTGGAAGCATGAAAATCACTTTAAACATGCTAATTTTAGCTCTAACACTGATGATCCACCTACAAATGTGAACTGACGTTCAAAAATAAAACATTTGAAAACGGACCATTTTCCACATTTCTGAAGCATGACGTAATGGGGGGGTGTTATCTCTTTTGTCGAAAATCAGCCGTTTTTGCTCGAACATTAAATGCCTCCAAATGGTATTTAATTAACTTCCCGGGGTGAAGAAACCCTTTTTGAGAACTCAGAGTGAGTAAATTGGCCATTTTCATGCACTTTTAACCATTCCATAAATCTTGTGTTTTGGGCCCCTGGAAGCATGAAAATCACTTTAAACATGCTAATTTTAGCTCTAACACTGATGATCCACCTACAAATGTGAACTGACGTTCAAAAATAAAACATTTGAAAACGGACCATTTTCCACATTTCTGAAGCATGACGTAATGGGGGGGTGTTATCTCTTTTGTCGAAAATCAGCCGTTTTTGCTCGAACATTAAATGCCTCCAAATGGTATTTAATTAACTTCCCGAGCCCCTGGAAGCATGAAAATCACTTTAAACATGCTAATTTTAGCTCTAACACTGATGATCCACCTACAAATGTGAACTGACGTTCAAAAATAAAACATTTGAAAACGGACCATTTTCCACATTTCTGAAGCATGACGTAATGGGGGGGTGTTATCTCTTTTGTCGAAAATCAGCCGTTTTTGCTCGAACATTAAATGCCTCCAAATGGTATTTAATTAACTTCCCGGGGTGAAGAAACCCTTTTTGAGAACTCAGAGTGAGTAAATTGGCCATTTTCATGCACTTTTAACCATTCCATAAATCTTGTGTTTTGGGCCCCTGGAAGCATGAAAATCACTTTAAACATGCTAATTTTAGCTCTAACACTGATGATCCACCTACAAATGTGAACTGACGTTCAAAAATAAAACATTTGAAAACGGACCATTTTCCACATTTCTGAAGCATGACGTAATGGGGGGTGTTATCTCTTTTGTCGAAAATCAGCCGTTTTTGCTCGAACATTAAATGCCTCCAAATGGTATTTAATTAACTTCCCGGGGTGAAGAAACCCTTTTTGAGAACTCAGAGTGAGTAAATTGGCCATTTTCATGCACTTTTAACCATTCCATAAATCTTGTGTTTTGGGCCCCTGGAAGCATGAAAATCACTTTAAACATGCTAATTTTAGCTCTAACACTGATGATCCACCTACAAATGTGAACTGACGTTCAAAAATAAAACATTTGAAAACGGACCATTTTCCACATTTCTGAAGCATGACGTAATGGGGGGGTGTTATCTCTTTTGTCGAAAATCAGCCGTTTTTGCTCGAACATTAAATGCCTCCAAATGGTATTTAATTAACTTCCCGGGGTGAAGAAACCCTTTTTGAGAACTCAGAGTGAGTAAATTGGCCATTTTCATGCACTTTTAACCATTCCATAAATCTTGTGTTTTGGGCCCCTGGAAGCATGAAAATCACTTTAAACATGCTAATTTTAGCTCTAACACTGATGATCCACCTACAAATGTGAACTGACGTTCAAAAATAAAACATTTGAAAACGGACCATTTTCCACATTTCTGAAGCATGACGTAATGGGGGGGTGTTATCTCTTTTGTCGAAAATCAGCCGTTTTTGCTCGAACATTAAATGCCTCCAAATGGTATTTAATTAACTTCCCGGGGTGAAGAAACCCTTTTTGAGAACTCAGAGTGAGTAAATTGGCCATTTTCATGCACTTTTAACCATTCCATAAATCTTGTGTTTTGGGCCCCTGGAAGCATGAAAATCACTTTAAACATGCTAATTTTAGCTCTAACACTGATGATCCACCTACAAATGTGAACTGACGTTCAAAAATAAAACATTTGAAAACGGACCATTTTCCACATTTCTGAAGCATGACGTAATGGGGGGTGTTATCTCTTTTGTCGAAAATCAGCCGTTTTTGCTCGAACATTAAATGCCTCCAAATGGTATTTAATTAACTTCCCGAGCCCCTGGAAGCATGAAAATCACTTTAAACATGCTAATTTTAGCTCTAACACTGATGATCCACCTACAAATGTGAACTGACGTTCAAAAATAAAACATTTGAAAACGGACCATTTTCCACATTTCTGAAGAATGACGTAATGGGGGGGTGTTATCTCTTTTGTCGAAAATCAGCCGTTTTTGCTCGAACATTAAATGCCTCCAAATGGTATTTAATTAACTTCCCGAGCCCCTGGAAGCATGAAAATCACTTTAAACATGCTAATTTTAGCTCTAACACTGATGATCCACCTACAAATGTGAACTGACGTTCAAAAATAAAACATTTGAAAACGGACCATTTTCCACATTTCTGAAGCATGACGTAATGGGGGGGTGTTATCTCTTTTGTCGAAAATCAGCCGTTTTTGCTCGAACATTAAATGCCTCCAAATGGTATTTAATTAACTTCCCGAGCCCCTGGAAGCATGAAAATCACTTTAAACATGCTAATTTTAGCTCTAACACTGATGATCCACCTACAAATGTGAACTGACGTTCAAAAATAAAACATTTGAAAACGGACCATTTTCCACATTTCTGAAGCATGACGTAATGGGGGGGTGTTATCTCTTTTGTCGAAAATCAGCCGTTTTTGCTCGAACATTAAATGCCTCCAAATGGTATTTAATTAACTTCCCGAGCCCCTGGAAGCATGAAAATCACTTTAAACATGCTAATTTTAGCTCTAACACTGATGATCCACCTACAAATGTGAACTGACGTTCAAAAATAAAACATTTGAAAACGGACCATTTTCCACATTTCTGAAGCATGACGTAATGGGGGGGTGTTATCTCTTTTGTCGAAAATCAGCCGGTTTTGCTCGAACATTAAATGCCTCCAAATGGTATTTAATTAACTTCCCGAGCCCCTGGAAGCATGAAAATCACTTTAAACATGCTAATTTTAGCTCTAACACTGATGATCCACCTACAAATGTGAACTGACGTTCAAAAATAAAACATTTGAAAACGGACCATTTTCCACATTTCTGAAGCATGACGTAATGGGGGGGTGTTATCTCTTTTGTCGAAAATCAGCCGTTTTTGCTCGAACATTAAATGCCTCCAAATGGTATTTAATTAACTTCCCGGGGTGAAGAAACCCTTTTTGAGAACTCAGAGTGAGTAAATTGGCCATTTTCATGCACTTTTAACCATTCCATAAATCTTGTGTTTTGGGCCCCTGGAAGCATGAAAATCACTTTAAACATGCTAATTTTAGCTCTAACACTGATGATCCACCTACAAATGTGAACTGACGTTCAAAAATAAAACATTTGAAAACGGACCATTTTCCACATTTCTGAAGCATGACGTAATGGGGGGGTGTTATCTCTTTTGTCGAAAATCAGCCGTTTTTGCTCGAAAATTAAATGCCTCCAAATGGTATTTAATTAACTTCCCGAGCCCCTGGAAGCATGAAAATCACTTTAAACATGCTAATTTTAGCTCTAACACTGATGATCCACCTACAAATGTGAACTGACGTTCAAAAATAAAACATTTGAAAACGGACCATTTTCCACATTTCTGAAGCATGACGTAATGGGGGGGTGTTATCTCTTTTGTCGAAAATCAGCCGTTTTTGCTCGAACATTAAATGCCTCCAAATGGTATTTAATTAACTTCCCGGGGTGAAGAAACCCTTTTTGAGAACTCAGAGTGAGTAAATTGGCCATTTTCATGCACTTTTAACCATTCCATAAATCTTGTGTTTTGGGCCCCTGGAAGCATGAAAATCACTTTAAACATGCTAATTTTAGCTCTAACACTGATGATCCACCTACAAATGTGAACTGACGTTCAAAAATAAAACATTTGAAAACGGACCATTTTCCACATTTCTGAAGCATGACGTAATGGGGGGGTGTTATCTCTTTTGTCGAAAATCAGCCGTTTTTGCTCGAACATTAAATGCCTCCAAATGGTATTTAATTAACTTCCCGGGGTGAAGAAACCCTTTTTGAGAACTCAGAGTGAGTAAATTGGCCATTTTCATGCACTTTTAACCATTCCATAAATCTTGTGTTTTGGGCCCCTGGAAGCATGAAAATCACTTTAAACATGCTAATTTTAGCTCTAACACTGATGATCCACCTACAAATGTGAACTGACGTTCAAAAATAAAACATTTGAAAACGGACCATTTTCCACATTTCTGAAGCATGACGTAATGGGGGGGTGTTATCTCTTTTGTCGAAAATCAGCCGTTTTTGCTCGAACATTAAATGCCTCCAAATGGTATTTAATTAACTTCCCGAGCCCCTGGAAGCATGAAAATCACTTTAAACATGCTAATTTTAGCTCTAACACTGATGATCCACCTACAAATGTGAACTGACGTTCAAAAATAAAACATTTGAAAACGGACCATTTTCCACATTTCTGAAGCATGACGTAATGGGGGGGTGTTATCTCTTTTGTCGAAAATCAGCTGTTTTTGCTCGAACATTAAATGCCTCCAAATGGTATTTAATTAACTTCCCGGGGTGAAGAAACCCTTTTTGAGAACTCAGAGTGAGTAAATTGGCCATTTTCATGCACTTTTAACCATTCCATAAATCTTGTGTTTTGGGCCCCTGGAAGCATGAAAATCACTTTAAACATGCTAATTTTAGCTCTAACACTGATGATCCACCTACAAATGTGAACTGACGTTCAAAAATAAAACATTTGAAAACGGACCATTTTCCACATTTCTGAAGCATGACGTAATGGGGGGGTGTTATCTCTTTTGTCGAAAATCAGCCGTTTTTGCTCGAACATTAAATGCCTCCAAATGGTATTTAATTAACTTCCCGAGCCCCTGGAAGCATGAAAATCACTTTAAATATGCTAATTTTAGCTCTAACACTGATGATCCACCTACAAATGTGAACTGACGTTCAAAAATAAAACATTTGAAAACGGACCATTTTCCACATTTCTGAAGCATGACGTAATGGGGGGGTGTTATCTCTTTTGTCGAAAATCAGCCGTTTTTGCTCGAACATTAAATGCCTCCAAATGGTATTTAATTAACTTCCCGAGCCCCTGGAAGCATGAAAATCACTTTAAACATGCTAATTTTAGCTCTAACACTGATGATCCACCTACAAATGTGAACTGACGTTCAAAAATAAAACATTTGAAAACGGACCATTTTCCACATTTCTGAAGCATGACGTAATGGGGGGGTGTTATCTCTTTTGTCGAAAATCAGCCGTTTTTGCTCGAACATTAAATGCCTCCAAATGGTATTTAATTAACTTCCCGAGCCCCTGGAAGCATGAAAATCACTTTAAACATGCTAATTTTAGCTCTAACACTGATGATCCACCTACAAATGTGAACTGACGTTCAAAAATAAAACATTTGAAAACGGACCATTTTCCACATTTCTGAAGCATGACGTAATGGGGGGGTGTTATCTCTTTTGTCGAAAATCAGCTGTTTTTGCTCGAACATTAAATGCCTCCAAATGGTATTTAATTAACTTCCCAGGGTGAAGAAACCCTTTTTGAGAACTCAGAGTGAGTAAATTGGCCATTTTCATGCACTTTTAACCATTCCATAAATCTTGTGTTTTGGGCCCCTGGAAGCATGAAAATCACTTTAAACATGCTAATTTTAGCTCTAACACTGATGATCCACCTACAAATGTGAACTGACGTTCAAAAATAAAACATTTGAAAACGGACCATTTTCCACATTTCTGAAGCATGACGTAATGGGGGGGTGTTATCTCTTTTGTCGAAAATCAGCCGTTTTTGCTCGAACATTAAATGCCTCCAAATGGTATTTAATTAACTTCCCGAGCCCCTGGAAGCATGAAAATCACTTTAAACATGCTAATTTTAGCTCTAACACTGATGATCCACCTACAAATGTGAACTGACGTTCAAAAATAAAAACATTTGAAAACGGACCATTTTCCACATTTCTGAAGCATGACGTAATGGGGGGGTGTTATCTCTTTTGTCGAAAATCAGCCGTTTTTGCTCGAACATTAAATGCCTCCAAATGGTATTTAATTAACTTCCCGAGCCCCTGGAAGCATGAAAATCACTTTAAACATGCTAATTTTAGCTCTAACACTGATGATCCACCTACAAATGTGAACTGACGTTCAAAAATAAAACATTTGAAAACGGACCATTTTCCACATTTCTGAAGCATGACGTAATGGGGGGGTGTTATCTCTTTTGTCGAAAATCAGCCGTTTTTGCTCGAACATTAAATGCCTCCAAATGGTATTTAATTAACTTCCCGAGCCCCTGGAAGCATGAAAATCACTTTAAACATGCTAATTTTAGCTCTAACACTGATGATCCACCTACAAATGTGAACTGACGTTCAAAAATAAAACATTTGAAAACGGACCATTTTCCACATTTCTGAAGCATGACGTAATGGGGGGGTGTTATCTCTTTTGTCGAAAATCAGCCGTTTTTGCTCGAACATTAAATGCCTCCAAATGGTATTTAATTAACTTCCCAAGCCCCTGGAAGCATGAAAATCACTTTAAACGTGCTAATTTTAGCTCTAACACTGATGATCCACCTACAAATGTGAACTGACGTTCAAAAATAAAACATTTGAAAACGGACCATTTTCCACATTTCTGAAGCATGACGTAATGGGGGGGTGTTATCTCTTTTGTCGAAAATCAGCCGTTTTTGCTCGAACATTAAATGCCTCCAAATGGTATTTAATTAACTTCCCGGGGTGAAGAAACCCTTTTTGAGAACTCAGAGTGAGTAAATTGGCCATTTTCATGCACTTTTAACCATTCCATAAATCTTGTGTTTTGGGCCCCTGGAAGCATGAAAATCACTTTAAACATGCTAATTTTAGCTCTAACACTGATGATCCACCTACAAATGTGAACTGACGTTCAAAAATAAAACATTTGAAAACGGACCATTTTCCACACTTCTGAAGCATGACGTAATGGGGGGGGTGTTATCTCTTTTGTCGAAAATCAGCCGTTTTTGCTCGAACATTAAATGCCTCCAAATGGTATTTAATTAACTTCCCGAGCCCCTGGAAGCATGAAAATCACTTTAAACATGCTAATTTTAGCTCTAACACTGATGATCCACCTACAAATGTGAACTGACGTTCAAAAATAAAACATTTGAAAACGGACCATTTTCCACATTTCTGAAGCATGACGTAATGGGGGGGTGTTATCTCTTTTGTCGAAAATCAGCCGTTTTTGCTCGAACATTAAATGCCTCCAAATGGTATTTAATTAACTTCCCGGGGTGAAGAAACCCTTTTTGAGAACTCAGAGTGAGTAAATTGGCCATTTTCATGCACTTTTAACCATTCCATAAATCTTGTGTTTTGGGCCCCTGGAAGCATGAAAATCACTTTAAACATGCTAATTTTAGCTCTAACACTGATGATCCACCTACAAATGTGAACTGACGTTCAAAAATAAAACATTTGAAAACGGACCATTTTCCACATTTCTGAAGCATGACGTAATGGGGGGGTGTTATCTCTTTTGTCGAAAATCAGCCGTTTTTGCTCGAACATTAAATGCCTCCAAATGGTATTTAATTAACTTCCCGGGGTGAAGAAACCCTTTTTGAGAACTCAGAGTGAGTAAATTGGCCATTTTCATGCACTTTTAACCATTCCATAAATCTTGTGTTTTGGGCCCCTGGAAGCATGAAAATCACTTTAAACATGCTAATTTTAGCTCTAACACTGATGATCCACCTACAAATGTGAACTGACGTTCAAAAATAAAACATTTGAAAACAGACCATTTTCCACATTTCTGAAGCATGACGTAATGGGGGGGTGTTATCTCTTTTGTCGAAAATCAGCCGTTTTTGCTCGAACATTAAATGCCTCCAAATGGTATTTAATTAACTTCCCGAGCCCCTGGAAGCATGAAAATCACTTTAAACATGCTAATTTTAGCTCTAACACTGATGATCCACCTACAAATGTGAACTGACGTTCAAAAATAAAACATTTGAAAACGGACCATTTTCCACATTTCTGAAGCATGACGTAATGGGGGGGTGTTATCTCTTTTGTCGAAAATCAGCCGTTTTTGCTCGAACATTAAATGCCTCCAAATGGTATTTAATTAACTTCCCGAGCCCCTGGAAGCATGAAAATCACTTTAAACATGCTAATTTTAGCTCTAACACTGATGATCCACCTACAAATGTGAACTGACGTTCAAAAATAAAACATTTGAAAACGGACCATTTTCCACATTTCTGAAGCATGACGTAATGGGGGGGTGTTATCTCTTTTGTCGAAAATCAGCCGTTTTTGCTCGAACATTAAATGCCTCCAAATGGTATTTAATTAACTTCCCGAGCCCCTGGAAGCATGAAAATCACTTTAAACATGCTAATTTTAGCTCTAACACTGATGATCCACCTACAAATGTGAACTGACGTTCAAAAATAAAACATTTGAAAACGGACCATTTTCCACATTTCTGAAGCATGACGTAATGGGGGGGTGTTATCTCTTTTGTTGAAAATCAGCCGTTTTTGCTCGAACATTAAATGCCTCCAAATGGTATTTAATTAACTTCCCGGGGTGAAGAAACCCTTTTTGAGAACTCAGAGTGAGTAAATTGGCCATTTTCATGCACTTTTAACCATTCCATAAATCTTGTGTTTTGGGCCCCTGGAAGCATGAAAATCACTTTAAACATGCTAATTTTAGCTCTAACACTGATGATCCACCTACAAATGTGAACTGACGTTCAAAAATAAAACATTTGAAAACGGACCATTTTCCACATTTCTGAAGCATGACGTAATGGGGGGGTGTTATCTCTTTTGTCGAAAATCAGCCGTTTTTGCTCGAACATTAAATGCCTCCAAATGGTATTTAATTAACTTCCCGAGCCCCTGGAAGCATGAAAATCACTTTAAACATGCTAATTTTAGCTCTAACACTGATGATCCACCTACAAATGTGAACTGACGTTCAAAAATAAAACATTTGAAAACGGACCATTTTCCACATTTCTGAAGCATGACGTAATGGGGGGGTGTTATCTCTTTTGTCGAAAATCAGCCGTTTTTGCTCGAACATTAAATGCCTCCAAATGGTATTTAATTAACTTCCCGAGCCCCTGGAACCATGAAAATCACTTTAAACATGCTAATTTTAGCTCTAACACTGATGATCCACCTACAAATGTGAACTGACGTTCAAAAATAAAACATTTGAAAACGGACCATTTTCCACATTTCTGAAGCATGACGTAATGGGGGGGTGTTATCTCTTTTGTCGAAAATCAGCCGTTTTTGCTCGAACATTAAATGCCTCCAAATGGTATTTAATTAACTTCCCGAGCCCCTGAAAGCATGAAAATCACTTTAAACATGCTAATTTTAGCTCTAACACTGATGATCCACCTACAAATGTGAACTGACGTTCAAAAATAAAACATTTGAAAACGGACCATTTTCCACATTTCTGAAGCATGACGTAATGGGGGGGGTGTTATCTCTTTTGTCGAAAATCAGCCGTTTTTGCTCGAACATTAAATGCCTCCAAATGGTATTTAATTAACTTCCCGAGCCCCTGGAAGCATGAAAATCACTTTAAACATGCTAATTTTAGCTCTAACACTGATGATCCACCTACAAATGTGAACTGACGTTCAAAAATAAAACATTTGAAAACGGACCATTTTCCACATTTCTGAAGCATGACGTAATGGGGGGGTGTTATCTCTTTTATTGAAAATCAGCCGTTTTTGCTCGAACATTAAATGCCTCCAAATGGTATTTAATTAACTTCCCGAGCCCCTGGAAGCATGAAAATCACTTTAAACATGCTAATTTTAGCTCTAACACTGATGATCCACCTACAAATGTGAACTGACGTTCAAAAATAAAACATTTGAAAACGGACCATTTTCCACATTTCTGAAGCATGACGTAATGGGGGGGTGTTATCTCTTGTCGAAAATCAGCCGTTTTTGCTCGAACATTAAATGCCTCCAAATGGTATTTAATTAACTTCCCGAGCCCCTGGAAGCATGAAAATCACTTTAAACATGCTAATTTTAGCTCTAACACTGATGATCCACCTACAAATGTGAACTGACGTTCAAAAATAAAACATTTGAAAACGGACCATTTTCCACATTTCTGAAGCATGACGTAATGGGGGGGTGTTATCTCTTTTGTCGAAAATCAGCCGTTTTTGCTCGAACATTAAATGCCTCCAAATGGTATTTAATTAACTTCCCGAGCCCCTGGAAGCATGAAAATCACTTTAAACATGCTAATTTTAGCTCTAACACTGATGATCCACCTACAAATGTGAACTGACGTTCAAAAATAAAACATTTGAAAACGGACCATTTTCCACATTTCTGAAGCATGACGTAATGGGGGGGTGTTATCTCTTTTGTCGAAAATCAGCCGTTTTTGCTCGAACATTAAATGCCTCCAAATGGTATTTAATTAACTTCCCGAGCCCCTGGAAGCATGAAAATCACTTTAAACATGCTAATTTTAGCTCTAACACTGATGATCCACCTACAAATGTGAACTGACGTTCAAAAATAAAACATTTGAAAACGGACCATTTTCCACATTTCTGAAGCATGACGTAATGGGGGGGTGTTATCTCTTGTCGAAAATCAGCCGTTTTTGCTCGAACATTAAATGCCTCCAAATGGTATTTAATTAACTTCCCGAGCCCCTGGAAGCATGAAAATCACTTTAAACATGCTAATTTTAGCTCTAACACTGATGATCCACCTACAAATGTGAACTGACGTTCAAAAATAAAACATTTGAAAACTGACCATTTTCCACATTTCTGAAGCATGACGTAATGGGGGGGTGTTATCTCTTTTGTCGAAAATCAGCCGTTTTTGCTCGAACATTAAATGCCTCCAAATGGTATTTAATTAACTTCCCGAGCCCCTGGAAGCATGAAAATCACTTTAAACATGCTAATTTTAGCTCTAACACTGATGATCCACCTACAAATGTGAACTGACGTTCAAAAATAAAACATTTGAAAACGGACCATTTTCCACATTTCTGAAGCATGACGTAATGGGGGGGTGTTATCTCTTTTGTCGAAAATCAGCCGTTTTTGCTCGAACATTAAATGCCTCCAAATGGTATTTAATTAACTTCCCGAGCCCCTGGAAGCATGAAAATCACTTTAAACATGCTAATTTTAGCTCTAACACTGATGATCCACCTACAAATGTGAACTGACGTTCAAAAATAAAACATTTGAAAACGGACCATTTTCCACATTTCTGAAGCATGACGTAATGGGGGGGTGTTATCTCTTTTGTCGAAAATCAGCCGTTTTTGCTCGAACATTAAATGCCTCCAAATGGTATTTAATTAACTTCCCGAGCCCCTGGAAGCATGAAAATCACTTTAAACATGCTAATTTTAGCTCTAACACTGATGATCCACCTACAAATGTGAACTGACGTTCAAAAATAAAACATTTGAAAACGGACCATTTTCCACATTTCTGAAGCATGACGTAATGGGGGGGTGTTATCTCTTTTGTCGAAAATCAGCCGTTTTTGCTCGAACATTAAATGCCTCCAAATGGTATTTAATTAACTTCCCGGGGTGAAGAAACCCTTTTTGAGAACTCAGAGTGAGTAAATTGGCCATTTTCATGCACTTTTAACCATTCCATAAATCTTGTGTTTTGGGCCCCTGGAAGCATGAAAATCACTTTAAACATGCTAATTTTAGCTCTAACACTGATGATCCACCTACAAATGTGAACTGACGTTCAAAAATAAAACATTTGAAAACGGACCATTTTCCACATTTCTGAAGCATGACGTAATGGGGGGGTGTTATCTCTTTTGTCGAAAATCAGCCGTTTTTGCTCGAACATTAAATTGCCTCCAAATGGTATTTAATTAACTTCCCGAGCCCCTGGAAGCATGAAAATCACTTTAAACATGCTAATTTTAGCTCTAACACTGATGATCCACCTACAAATGTGAACTGACGTTCAAAAATAAAACATTTGAAAACGGACCATTTTCCACATTTCTGAAGCATGACGTAATGGGGGGGTGTTATCTCTTTTGTCGAAAATCAGCCGTTTTTGCTCGAACATTAAATGCCTCCAAATGGTATTTAATTAACTTCCCGAGCCCCTGGAAGCATGAAAATCACTTTAAACATGCTAATTTTAGCTCTAACACTGATGATCCACCTACAAATGTGAACTGACATTCAAAAATAAAACATTTGAAAACGGACCATTTTCCACATTTCTGAAGCATGACGTAATGGGGGGGTGTTATCTCTTTTGTCGAAAATCAGCCGTTTTTGCTCGAACATTAAATGCCTCCAAATGGTATTTAATTAACTTCCCGAGCCCCTGGAAGCATGAAAATCACTTTAAACATGCTAATTTTAGCTCTAACACTGATGATCCACCTACAAATGTGAACTGACGTTCAAAAATAAAACATTTGAAAACGGACCATTTTCCACATTTCTGAAGCATGACGTAATGGGGGGGTGTTATCTCTTTTGTCGAAAATCAGCCGTTTTTGCTCGAACATTAAATGCCTCCAAATGGTATTTAATTAACTTCCCGGGGTGAAGAAACCCTTTTTGAGAACTCAGAGTGAGTAAATTGGCCATTTTCATGCACTTTTAACCATTCCATAAATCTTGTGTTTTGGGCCCCTGGAAGCATGAAAATCACTTTAAACATGCTAATTTTAGCTCTAACACTGATGATCCACCTACAAATGTGAACTGACGTTCAAAAATAAAACATTTGAAAACGGACCATTTTCCACATTTCTGAAGCATGACGTAATGGGGGGGTGTTATCTCTTTTGTCGAAAATCAGCCGTTTTTGCTCGAACATTAAATGCCTCCAAATGGTATTTAATTAACTTCCCGAGCCCCTGGAAGCATGAAAATCACTTTAAACATGCTAATTTTAGCTCTAACACTGATGATCCACCTACAAATGTGAACTGACGTTCAAAAATAAAACATTTGAAAACGGACCATTTTCCACATTTCTGAAGCATGACGTAATGGGGGGGTGTTATCTCTTTTGTCGAAAATCAGCCGTTTTTGCTCGAACATTAAATGCCTCCAAATGGTATTTAATTAACTTCCCAAGCCCCTGGAAGCATGAAAATCACTTTAAACATGCTAATTTTAGCTCTAACACTGATGATCCACCTACAAATGTGAACTGACGTTCAAAAATAAAACATTTGAAAACGGACCATTTTCCACATTTCTGAAGCATGACGTAATGGGGGGGTGTTATCTCTTTTGTCGAAAATCAGCCGTTTTTGCTTGAACATTAAATGCCTCCAAATGGTATTTAATTAACTTCCCGAGCCCCTGGAAGCATGAAAATCACTTTAAACATGCTAATTTTAGCTCTAACACTGATGATCCACCTACAAATGTGAACTGACGTTCAAAAATAAAACATTTGAAAACGGACCATTTTCCACATTTCTGAAGCATGACGTAATGGGGGGGTGTTATCTCTTTTGTCGAAAATCAGCCGTTTTTGCTCGAACATTAAATGCCTCCAAATGGTATTTAATTAACTTCCCGAGCCCCTGGAAGCATGAAAATCACTTTAAACATGCTAATTTTAGCTCTAACACTGATGATCCACCTACAAATGTGAACTGACGTTCAAAAATAAAACATTTGAAAACGGACCATTTTCCACATTTCTGAAGCATGACGTAATGGGGGGGTGTTATCTCTTTTGTCGAAAATCAGCCGTTTTTGCTCGAACATTAAATGCCTCCAAATGGTATTTAATTAACTTCCCGAGCCCCTGGAAGCATGAAAATCACTTTAAACATGCTAATTTTAGCTCTAACACTGATGATCCACCTACAAATGTGAACTGACGTTCAAAAATAAAACATTTGAAAACGGACCATTTTCCACATTTCTGAAGCATGACGTAATGGGGGGGTGTTATCTCTTTTGTCGAAAATCAGCCGTTTTTGCTCGAACATTAAATGCCTCCAAATGGTATTTAATTAACTTCCCGAGCCCCTGGAAGCATGAAAATCACTTTAAACATGCTAATTTTAGCTCTAACACTGATGATCCACCTACAAATGTGAACTGACGTTCAAAAATAAAACATTTGAAAACGGACCATTTTCCACATTTCTGAAGCATGACGTAATGGGGGGGTGTTATCTCTTTTGTCGAAAATCAGCCGTTTTTGCTCGAACATTAAATGCCTCCAAATGGTATTTAATTAACTTCCCGAGCCCCTGGAAGCATGAAAATCACTTTAAACATGCTAATTTTAGCTCTAACACTGATGATCCACCTACAAATGTGAACTGACGTTCAAAAATAAAACATTTGAAAACGGACCATTTTCCACATTTCTGAAGCATGACGTAATGGGGGGGTGTTATCTCTTTTGTCGAAAATCAGCCGTTTTTGCTCGAACATTAAATGCCTCCAAATGGTATTTAATTAACTTCCCGGGGTGAAGAAACCCTTTTTGAGAACTCAGAGTGAGTAAATTGGCCATTTTCATGCACTTTTAACCATTCCATAAATCTTGTGTTTTGGGCCCCTGGAAGCATGAAAATCACTTTAAACATGCTAATTTTAGCTCTAACACTGATGATCCACCTACAAATGTGAACTGACGTTCAAAAATAAAACATTTGAAAACGGACCATTTTCCACATTTCTGAAGCATGACGTAATGGGGGGGTGTTATCTCTTTTGTCGAAAATCAGCCGTTTTTGCTCGAACATTAAATGCCTCCAAATGGTATTTAATTAACTTCCCGAGCCCCTGGAAGCATGAAAATCACTTTAAACATGCTAATTTTAGCTCTAACACTGATGATCCACCTACAAATGTGAACTGACATTCAAAAATAAAACATTTGAAAACGGACCATTTTCCACATTTCTGAAGCATGACGTAATGGGGGGGTGTTATCTCTTTTGTCGAAAATCAGCCGTTTTGCTCGAACATTAAATGCCTCCAAATGGTATTTAATTAACTTCCCGAGCCCCTGGAAGCATGAAAATCACTTTAAACATGCTAATTTTAGCTCTAACACTGATGATCCACCTACAAATGTGAACTGACGTTCAAAAATAAAACATTTGAAAACGGACCATTTTCCACATTTCTGAAGCATGACGTAATGGGGGGGTGTTATCTCTTTTGTCGAAAATCAGCCGTTTTTGCTCGAACATTAAATGCCTCCAAATGGTATTTAATTAACTTCCCGGGGTGAAGAAACCCTTTTTGAGAACTCAGAGTGAGTAAATTGGCCATTTTCATGCACTTTTAACCATTCCATAAATCTTGTGTTTTGGGCCCCTGGAAGCATGAAAATCACTTTAAACATGCTAATTTTAGCTCTAACACTGATGATCCACCTACAAATGTGAACTGACGTTCAAAAATAAAACATTTGAAAACGGACCATTTTCCACATTTCTGAAGCATGACGTAATGGGGGGGTGTTATCTCTTTTGTCGAAAATCAGCCGTTTTTGCTCGAACATTAAATGCCTCCAAATGGTATTTAATTAACTTCCCGAGCCCCTGGAAGCATGAAAATCACTTTAAACATGCTAATTTTAGCTCTAACACTGATGATCCACCTACAAATGTGAACTGACGTTCAAAAATAAAACATTTGAAAACGGACCATTTTCCACATTTCTGAAGCATGACGTAATGGGGGGGTGTTATCTCTTTTGTCGAAAATCAGCCGTTTTTGCTCGAACATTAAATGCCTCCAAATGGTATTTAATTAACTTCCCGAGCCCCTGGAAGCATGAAAATGACTTTAAACATGCTAATTTTAGCTCTAACACTGATGATCCACCTACAAATGTGAACTGACGTTCAAAAATAAAACATTTGAAAACGGACCATTTTCCACATTTCTGAAGCATGACGTAATGGGGGGGTGTTATCTCTTTTGTCGAAAATCAGCCGTTTTTGCTTGAACATTAAATGCCTCCAAATGGTATTTAATTAACTTCCCGAGCCCCTGGAAGCATGAAAATCACTTTAAACATGCTAATTTTAGCTCTAACACTGATGATCCACCTACAAATGTGAACTGACGTTCAAAAATAAAACATTTGAAAACGGACCATTTTCCACATTTCTGAAGCATGACGTAATGGGGGGGTGTTATCTCTTTTGTCGAAAATCAGCCGTTTTTGCTCGAACATTAAATGCCTCCAAATGGTATTTAATTAACTTCCCGAGCCCCTGGAAGCATGAAAATCACTTTAAACATGCTAATTTTAGCTCTAACACTGATGATCCACCTACAAATGTGAACTGACGTTCAAAAATAAAACATTTGAAAACGGACCATTTTCCACATTTTTGAAGCATGACGTAATGGGGGGGTGTTATCTCTTTTGTCGAAAATCAGCCGTTTTTGCTCGAACATTAAATGCCTCCAAATGGTATTTAATTAACTTCCCGAGCCCCTGGAAGCATGAAAATCACTTTAAACATGCTAATTTTAGCTCTAACACTGATGATCCACCTACAAATGTGAACTGACGTTCAAAAATAAAACATTTGAAAACGGACCATTTTCCACATTTCTGAAGCATGACGTAATGGGGGGGTGTTATCTCTTTTGTCGAAAATCAGCCGTTTTTGCTCGAACATTAAATGCCTCCAAATGGTATTTAATTAACTTCCCGAGCCCCTGGAAGCATGAAAATCACTTTAAACATGCTAATTTTAGCTCTAACACTGATGATCCACCTACAAATGTGAACTGACGTTCAAAAATAAAACATTTGAAAACGGACCATTTTCCACATTTCTGAAGCATGACGTAATGGGGGGGTGTTATCTCTTTTGTCGAAAATCAGCTGTTTTTGCTCGAACATTAAATGCCTCCAAATGGTATTTAATTAACTTCCCGAGCCCCTGGAAGCATGAAAATCACTTTAAACATGCTAATTTTAGCTCTAACACTGATGATCCACCTACAAATGTGAACTGACGTTCAAAAATAAAACATTTGAAAACGGACCATTTTCCACATTTCTGAAGCATGACGTAATGGGGGGGTGTTATCTCTTTTGTCGAAAATCAGCCGTTTTTGCTCGAACATTAAATGCCTCCAAATGGTATTTAATTAACTTCCCGGGGTGAAGAAACCCTTTTTGAGAACTCAGAGTGAGTAAATTGGCCATTTTCATGCACTTTTAACCATTCCATAAATCTTGTGTTTTGGGCCCCTGGAAGCATGAAAATCACTTTAAACATGCTAATTTTAGCTCTAACACTGATGATCCACCTACAAATGTGAACTGACGTTCAAAAATAAAACATTTGAAAACGGACCATTTTCCACATTTCTGAAGCATGACGTAATGGGGGGGTGTTATCTCTTTTGTCGAAAATCAGCCGTTTTTGCTCGAACATTAAATGCCTCCAAATGGTATTTAATTAACTTCCCGAGCCCCTGGAAGCATGAAAATCACTTTAAACATGCTAATTTTAGCTCTAACACTGATGATCCACCTACAAATGTGAACTGACGTTCAAAAATAAAACATTTGAAAACGGACCATTTTCCACATTTCTGAAGCATGACGTAATGGGGGGGTGTTATCTCTTTTGTCGAAAATCAGCCGTTTTTGCTCGAACATTAAATGCCTCCAAATGGTATTTAATTAACTTCCCGGGTGAAGAAACCCTTTTTGAGAACTCAGAGTGAGTAAATTGGCCATTGTCATGCACTTTTAACCATTCCATAAATCTTGTGTTTTGGGCCCCTGGAAGCATGAAAATCACTTTAAACATGCTAATTTTAGCTCTAACACTGATGATCCACCTACAAATGTGAACTGACGTTCAAAAATAAAACATTTGAAAACGGACCATTTTCCACATTTCTGAAGCATGACGTAATGGGGGGTGTTATCTCTTTTGTCGAAAATCAGCCGTTTTTGCTCGAACATTAAATGCCTCCAAATGGTATTTAATTAACTTCCCGAGCCCCTGGAAGCATGAAAATCACTTTAAACATGCTAATTTTAGCTCTAACACTGATGATCCACCTACAAATGTGAACTGACGTTCAAAAATAAAACATTTGAAAACGGACCATTTTCCACATTTCTGAAGCATGACGTAATGGGGGGGTGTTATCTCTTTTGTCGAAAATCAGCCGTTTTTGCTCGAACATTAAATGCCTCCAAATGGTATTTAATTAACTTCCCGGGGTGAAGAAACCCTTTTTGAGAACTCAGAGTGAGTAAATTGGCCATTTTCATGCACTTTTAACCATTCCATAAATCTTGTGTTTTGGGCCCCTGGAAGCATGAAAATCACTTTAAACATGCTAATTTTAGCTCTAACACTGATGATCCACCTACAAATGTGAACTGACGTTCAAAAATAAAACATTTGAAAACGGACCATTTTCCACATTTCTGAAGCATGACGTAATGGGGGGGTGTTATCTCTTTTGTCGAAAATCAGCCGTTTTTGCTCGAACATTAAATGCCTCCAAATGGTATTTAATTAACTTCCCGAGCCCCTGGAAGCATGAAAATCACTTTAAACATGCTAATTTTAGCTCTAACACTGATGATCCACCTACAAATGTGAACTGACGTTCAAAAATAAAACATTTGAAAACGGACCATTTTCCACATTTCTGAAGCATGACGTAATGGGGGGGTGTTATCTCTTTTGTCGAAAATCAGCCGTTTTTGCTCGAACATTAAATGCCTCCAAATGGTATTTAATTAACTTCCCGAGCCCCTGGAAGCATGAAAATCACTTAAAACATGCTAATTTTAGCTCTAACACTGATGATCCACCTACAAATGTGAACTGACGTTCAAAAATAAAACATTTGAAAAACGGACCATTTTCCACATTTCTGAAGCATGACGTAATGGGGGGTGTTATCTCTTTTGTCGAAAATCAGCCGTTTTTGCTCCAACATTAAATGCCTCCAAATGGTATTTAATTAACTTCCCGAGCCCCTGGAAGCATGAAAATCACTTTAAACATGCTAATTTTAGCTCTAACACTGATGATCCACCTACAAATGTGAACTGACGTTCAAAAATAAAACATTTGAAAACGGACCATTTTCCACATTTCTGAAGCATGACGTAATGGGGGGGGTGTTATCTCTTTTGTCGAAAATCAGCCGTTTTTGCTCGAACATTAAATGCCTCCAAATGGTATTTAATTAACTTCCCGAGCCCCTGGAAGCATGAAAATCACTTTAAACATGCTAATTTTAGCTCTAACACTGATGATCCACCTACAAATGTGAACTGACGTTCAAAAATAAAACATTTGAAAACGGACCATTTTCCACATTTCTGAAGCATGACGTAATGGGGGGGTGTTATCTCTTTTGTCGAAAATCAAGCCGTTTTTGCTCGAACATTAAATGCCTCCAAATGGTATTTAATTAACTTCCCGGGGTGAAGAAACCCTTTTTGAGAACTCAGAGTGAGTAAATTGGCCATTTTCATGCACTTTTAACCATTCCATAAATCTTGTGTTTTGGGCCCCTGGAAGCATGAAAATCACTTTAAACATGCTAATTTTAGCTCTAACACTGATGATCCACCTACAAATGTGAACTGACGTTCAAAAATAAAACATTTGAAAACGGACCATTTTCCACATTTCTGAAGCATGACGTAATGGGGGGGTGTTATCTCTTTTGTCGAAAATCAGCCGTTTTTGCTCGAACATTAAATGCCTCCAAATGGTATTTAATTAACTTCCCGAGCCCCTGGAAGCATGAAAATCACTTTAAACATGCTAATTTTAGCTCTAACACTGATGATCCACCTACAAATGTGAACTGACGTTCAAAAATAAAACATTTGAAAACGGACCATTTTCCACATTTCTGAAGCATGACGTAATGGGGGGGTGTTATCTCTTTTGTCGAAAATCAGCCGTTTTTGCTCGAACATTAAATGCCTCCAAATGGTATTTAATTAACTTCCCGAGCCCCTGGAAGCATGAAAATCACTTTAAACATGCTAATTTTAGCTCTAACACTGATGATCCACCTACAAATGTGAACTGACGTTCAAAAATAAAACATTTGAAAACGGACCATTTTCCACATTTCTGAAGCATGACGTAATGGGGGGGTGTTATCTCTTTTGTCGAAAATCAGCCGTTTTTGCTCGAACATTAAATGCCTCCAAATGGTATTTAATTAACTTCCCGGGGTGAAGAAACCCTTTTTGAGAACTCAGAGTGAGTAAATTGGCCATTTTCATGCACTTTTAACCATTCCATAAATCTTGTGTTTTGGGCCCCTGGAAGCATGAAAATCA
The DNA here is from genome assembly GCF_964263255.1 of Lissotriton vulgaris. Lineage (NCBI taxonomy): Eukaryota > Metazoa > Chordata > Amphibia > Caudata > Salamandridae > Lissotriton > Lissotriton vulgaris. The sequence continues at coordinate 1,292 of NW_028247525.1, read as the reverse complement.
CTTTAAACATGCTAATTTTAGCTCCAACACTGATGATCCACCTACAAATGTGAACTGACGTTCAAAAATAAAACATTTGAAAACGGACCATTTTCCACATTTCTGAAGCATGACGTAATGGGGGGGTGTTATCTCTTTTGTCGAAAATCAGCCGTTTTTGCTCGAACATTAAATGCCTCCAAATGGTATTTAATTAACTTCCCGAGCCCCTGGAAGCATGAAAATCACTTTAAACATTGCTAATTTTAGCCTCTAACACTGATGATCCACCTATCCCACCTACAAATGTGAACTGACGTTCAAAAAATAAAACATTTGAAACGGACCATTTTCCACATTTCTGAAGCATGACGTAATGGGGGGGTGTTATCTCTTTTGTCGAAAATCAGCCGTTTTTGCTCGAACATTAAATGCCTCCAAATGGTATTTAATTAACTTTCCCGGGGTGAAGAAACCCTTTTTGAGAACTCAGAGTGAGTAAATTGGCCATTTTCATGCACTTTTAACCATTCCATAAATCTTGTGTTTTGGGCCCCTGGAAGCATGAAAATCACTTTAAACATGCTAATTTTAGCTCTAACACTGATGATCCACCTACAAATGTGAACTGACGTTCAAAAATAAAACATTTGAAAACGGACCATTTTCCACATTTCTGAAGCATGACGTAATGGGGGGGTGTTATCTCTTTTGTCGAAAATCAGCCGTTTTGCTCGAACATTAAATGCCTCCAAATGGTATTTAATTAACTTCCCGAGCCCCTGGAAGCATGAAAAATCACTTTAAACATGCTAATTTTAGCTCTAACACTGATGATCCACCTACAAATGTGAACTGACGTTCAAAAATAAAACATTTTGAAAACGGACCATTTCCACATTTCTGAAGCATGACGTAATGGGGGGGTGTTATCTCTTTTGTCGAAAATCAGCCGTTTTTGCTCGAACATTAAATGCCTCCAAATGGTATTTAATTAACTTCCCGAGCCCCTGGAAGCATGAAAATCACTTAAACATGCTAATTTTAGCTCTAACACTGATGATCCACCTACAAATGTGAACTGACGTTCAAAAATAAAACATTTGAAAACGACCATTTTCCACATTTCTGAAGCATGACGTAATGGGGGGGTGTTATCTCTTTTGTCGAAAATCAGCCGTTTTTGCTCGAACATTAAATGCCTCCAAATGGTATTTAATTAACTTCCCGGGGTGAAGAAACCCTTTTTGAGAACTCAGAGTGAGTAAATTGGCCATTTTCATGCACTTTTAACCATTCATAAATCTTGTGTT